>NC_134402.1:135785749-136085749 GCF_038048845.1 Mixophyes fleayi
AACTGTAAACTTGGATATCATAACTTTTAAGGGACGGTGCACCTCCACATGTGCAACATATTGTCATACAAGAAAGAGAAACAGAAAATGTGTAGGGAGGGCACTCAATGGATTGTATGGAATTAATAACTAACCTTTATTGATATGCATTAAAATATTTTGTCAAATGAGGAATAATATGTCCTGTAAAGGTTAAAACCATTAATATTAGCAAAATTTTAAAATGAAATGAACGATTTGAACCCATGTGAAACCAATCTGTTAAAAATAGCAGTTTTCTCTGCTATACCACGTCACTGCAGGGTTCAGTATATAGTATATCCATATATTGGTATTACTCTATGCTCCTAAACTCAATATTCTACTAGATATTTCAGGGCACAATCTAAACAGGGCTGTAAACCGATAATGTATATCCTTTAATCATGTGAGTAAATGTGTTATATAATACCACTGGTAACGGATTCTAAGTGGTAAGCCACTGGCCTGAACACCACTTGAATATAAATCGACTGATCGGGGGATAAAGCTTATAATTAACTCACAGTGTACCATGCTATAGGGCCACTGTATTGGTATAATTGCGCTGATAGGGTAATTACCCTTAATTATTATTGTGAGTAGACAGATCACAGTTTATAAAAGTGATTAAAACGATATTTGTAAAAATATTTCCCATAATTACAGTCATACAGATATCGACACTAGTCAGTATAGGCTGTCAAAGTGATATATTCCTATAATGATGGTAAGATATTGATGTTGATAAATCGTTGTTTATAGAGATAATATACAAACGGTACTTATACGAATACCTCCTATAATTGCAGCTATATAATCACCTGCACAGGCTAGTAAGAGTTGTCAGGGTAATATATTATTGTTTTAATACTGTTAAGGCGGCGGTTCCCAATGTGTGCGCCGCGGCTCCCAGGGGTGCCATGGCACTGTCACTGGGGTGCCGCGGGCCAGCCATAGGAAAAACAAAGAACACAAAAACTTACCAATCTGTGCGGCGCTGGGACCCAGCATTCTCCTCTATCACGCAGCTTGTCAATTCAGTGACAAGCTGCGTGAGAGAGGAGGATGCTGGGTCCCGGCGCCGCATGGATTGGTAAGTTTTTTTGTGTTCTTTGTTTTTTCTATGGCTGGCGTGCGGCAGAGGTGGCAGAGTGAGAGAGGGCAGAGGAGGGGGACAGCGTAACAGAGGAGGGGGACAGCGTAACAGAGGAGGGGGACAGCTTGAGAGAAGGCAGAGGAGGGGGACAGCGTGACAGAGGAGGGGGACAGCGTAACAGAGGAGTGGTACAGCTTGAGAGAGGGCAGAGGAAGGGGACAGCGTGACAGAGGAGGGGGACAGCGTAACAGAGGAGGGGGACAGCTTGAGAGAGGGCAGAGGAGGGGGACAGCGTGACAGAGGAGGGGGACAGCTTGAGAGAGGGCAGAGGGGGGGCAGTGTGAGAGAGGGCAGAGGAGGGGTACAGCTTGAGAGAGGGCAGAGGAGGGGGGGACAGCGTGAGAGAGGGCAGAGGAGGGGGACAGCTTGAGAGAGGGCAGAGGAGGGGGATAGCGTGAGAGAGGGCAAAGGAGGGGGACAGCGTGAGAGGGGGCAGCGTGAGAGAGGGCGGAGGGGGCAGCGTGAGAGAGGGCAGTTTGTCTGGATGCAGAGGGGGGCAGCGAGTCTGGATGCAGAGGGGGCAGTGTGTCTGGATGCAGAAGGGGCAGAGTGTCTGGACGCAGAGGGGGCAGAGTGTCTGGACGCAGAGGGGGCAGAGTGTCTGGACGCAGAGGGGGCAGAGTGTCTGGACGCAGAGGGGGCAGAGTGTCTGGATGCAGAGAGGGCAGAGTGTCTGGACGCAGAGGGGGCATTTTTGCATACAACTAAATAAGTATTTCTGTCCTGACCTAAATACCTATTACAATTTTTTGACCCAACTACTTGTATAACAGGACTGCTCAGTAATTATTTTGGAGGGGTGCCTTGAAAAAATTATGGAGGCTCTAAGGGTGCCGCGAACTACAAAAGTTATCTCAGCTTTCCACAGGATCAGTGTACTAACTAGCATATCTGAGCTTTAATAAGAAAGGTCACACTGATATTATAAATTTGCTATGATGACATTAAACCTATAAAGCCCCATCTAGATGGTAGTAGGGAATCCAGGCATGAAATCCCTATAATACGAACCTTTATTGCATACAAGTTTCTGCAACATAAAAATAAAGAAACATGTAAATAAAGAAAATTCTGTACCTGAAAGCAGAGCTGGCAATTTCCCTCTCTGTTGCATAATGTACATTTATTTTGTTGAGATAACTGAATATTATTTTACAATATATATATATTTATTTTCTACAGAGGAGTTGGATTGTTTATTGGTGTGGACTTGGTCAAAGACAGGCAACTGAGGACCCCTGCTACAGCTGAAGCCCTGCATATTATATACAAGTAAGTGCATCATTGATTGTGTAATCCTGATGCAAAGGATCAGTTATTTCAACCAGGTTCTGTAATAAAACACTGATTCGTGGAAGACCCATGTTCAAATTTGTTTGCGTAAATCTCCTGCATAACCATATGATGAATTGCATGGAGTGTTGCATGAGCCATTCCCAGGAGAAAACGGCCGTTTTCTCTGGATTTTTGTCCTATCGCAGTCTAATAAATAAACTCCCTTACTCTGTTACTTGTATGTCCTGCAGGTTGGTCTAGCCCTGTGAATGCTATAGGCATGCTGGTCTAGCAAAGTGAATATTATAATTTATTGATTGGATACAGAATTGTTGTATTTCCACTAACTTCAAAGTCACTTAAACAAGTTCTTTTCTGACAAAAATGCTAGTAATAGATTATCTAACCCCAGGTAAATGCACCTATAATTCTCAGATTTGTAGCTGGATTAAAAAAGTGTTTAATTGCAACATGTCTTTCTTGGTTGTTTATGTATAACTCACTGTGCTATGTTTATGTGACCAAAAAAAAACAACCACGAGAGAGCTGCTGCGCATGCGCCCGCGCAGCTCCGTTTCGGCAGCGCTGTCCTATACAGCAGCCGCGGCGCTGCCAAAGAAGCATCCGCGGCGGTGCTGTATACAATACAGCACCGCCACGGACTCTTCTTTGACAGCGCCGCGGCTGCTGTATAGGACAGTGCCGCTATGGTGGGCACTGAGTTAGCGCAGGGGGGGGGTGTTTCTGGAGACTCAGAAACCCCCCCTGCGTGCGCCACTGATTGTATATACTTACTAGGCAGATAGACGGCAGCTGTTGGTCGTATGTGTAACAGTTCTATGTGTGCTATGGCCTGTTATAGCTGTAAAAGGTGAAAGTAACAGACAGACAGCCAAATAGTGATACTGTAACCAGACTGCACAGATATATTTCGTGCTTTAATGTTATAGCATAAATGAGAATGCCGCAGCATTCACAATGAAGGTTGCCCAATCACTATTTATAGTTTGTTTTATAATATAGTTGCCTCTTGTGCCTACCTACTGTATTTTACCATTTTGCTTTTGTAACATTGCTGCAGAAAATAAGAAATGTGTGATATATTTGTTAGGTTGAAGGAAAAACGGATTCTTCTCAGCGCAGACGGCCCGCACAGGAATGTTCTCAAATTCAAGCCCCCTATGTGCTTTACAAAAGAGGATGCTAAGGTGGTGGTGGACGCCATTGATGAATTTCTGACAGGTATAGATAAATTAGTACAGTTATATATAATGTATACTATCGCTGTAAAAAAAGGAGTACTATCAAGAAATATGTTCTTACTGAGATAGAAATAAATCTGAAAAAATGCATTGTCAAGGAGGGTGCTCTGTTTATTCTTTGTTTAATTCTATTATTACGTTTCTCAGTGAGCACTGTCACATTTCTGTGAAAGACCATCCCATCCCTAGTCACTGACTGTGATCAGTAGATCCCTATATTAACAGCAATGCTCAGCAGACTATGTTTTTAACCTATTTTACTTGTATAAAAATGACACTTTTGACCATGTTGGATGTGTGATTTGCACTTAATATAGAGGAGCGTTATGACATTTAATGCGCCCGGTGCACATCAAGGTGCAAGCCTACTCTCCGGTTTCTGGAGACACCTCTACAAACTAGGATTGTGCCTGGTTGTATTGCGAGGTGGAAATATCTGAAGAGAATCACTGTGGAATAGTGTAAACGTCACATCAAAGCGTAACCTTCTACCACTTTGGAGAAATATAATGAAGTATTTCTGTTTTTCTCCTAATATACTGCTCAGTTTAGGCTTATTAATAGCTTAAATCATGAGAGTGAGGCAATCTCAGCATTTTTTACTTAATGTGTGCACTTTTGTTGTATGAAGCTTCTTATTACGTTGTTCAGAGTGTGTCTACATTTGTGTTTTTTCCACCAAAGTATAACATGAAGGCAAATACTATGCCCCGTTAAATATACAGGTCCAGACCTAAAGACCCCCAGCTCTGAGCTAATGCAAAACGTTTATTGTTTCAATAATATCTGCACAATGAAATCTTGCTGTTGCACACATACTTGCCAACTTTGGCACTTTCTTTTCTGGGAGGTCCGGGGGGCAGAAGGGTGTGTGGGGGCGGGGCTCTGAAATTTGCTCCATTGGCCCTGCCCCCTAAACGGTCATCGACTTTTTTGGCCTATAACAGCAGGGGGCGGGCCACAATGATGCGTGAATCGTGTCACTAAGCCCTGCCTCCTCCATTTAACTTACCAAACTGTCCAGAATCTGTAGGGTGCCTTGCTCTCCCGAGAGCCCGGGAGGACTTCTAGAAATTTGGGAGTCTTCCGGACATTCCGGTAGAGTAGGCAACTGAGGTTGCACCAAAGTAGGCGTCCTGATGGTCCTACACTACCTGGCAAGGAATGCCATCGCCCCACCAACTACTCCCGTCTGCTGGACCAAAGCTGAATTTGTACTAACTTCAGCCATTTGCACTTAGTAAATGACCTCCAGTAAATCCTACCCATTTAACACATGAATAATTAGATGTCAGTGTGTATGTATTTATAAGCAGCTTCATGTGTAATAATACAGTACACAAGGATGCAGCTCAAAGGTCATCTTTTTTGAAAGAAAAAACATGGGTTAAGAGAGCAGTAGTGTGGTTCTTGGGAAATCTAATCTATTATGACATATGTATTGCCCAAGTGGTTAAGATAATGCAATTCTTTCTCCACTCAGCAGTTACAATAACATTTCTGGCTTCATTTTTGTTTTTGCTGTAATTTTAACATATATTACATTTATTTTCATGAATGTCAGTGAGATAACGTGTAGTGTCTTAAAAATTAGCGATATGTACTATAATCTGCAATGAACAAGGTTAGGGAGATTGTGTGGGAATTTGATGTGCCAGGAGTTTCAAGTGTAGACAATCTGAGGGCCTGAGTCATTAAGGAAAGTAAAGCAATTAAAATGAGTTAGTGTTCTCCAGGACAAACCATATTACAATGCAAGGGGGGCAAATTAGTTTATTATTTTGCACATAAGGAAAATATTGGCTGTTTTTTCATGTAGTGCACAAATACTTGATAGCTTTATTTTTACACTGAATTTTAAAGTTGATCTAGGACATGACCTATCCCAAATATAAAGCTGTCCTCACATTTTAAATTCACATCCCCCTCCAATGCAACATGGTTTTGTCCAGGTGCAATGTTGCTCCTTTTTTTTGCTTGCTCTCATTAATAACTCAGGCCCTCTTTCTCTAGTCTAAGGTGTGTTAAGCACTTTCCAAAAAACTTAGCTCTGTGTTTCTTAGAAAGGTCATTAAGCACCCAATTTGCCCAGGTAGTTCAATAGATTGTGGACTTTCAGTACACTTGGGCTTTCACTTCCACTTAGTAAAAAGAAATTGTAAAACAAAATAGCTAAAAATATGCAAAGAAATGTAAAATTATTTAAAAAATATTGACCATTGAAAAAACAATAAAAAAGCAGCATTTTTCATTAATATCTGTTTTTTATTTTTGCTATCCTGAGAATACAGAACAGGTATGTTCCAGTAGCTTTGATGTTTGTTACATAGCTTTCCCCGTGTAGTACTACAGTCTGATGACCTTGATGTATGTATGTAAAATGTTGGTGAAAATAAGCTTACCGTTTACATTGTTTTTCAGCTTTTGAAAAAGCAGAGGAAAAATCAAAGGAGGCTGAGCCAAATAAAAACAAAAGAGAAGTAAGTTATTATTTGTAGAATATCGTCGTGTTACTTAGTGCTTTACAGAGCATATTGAATCATCATCTGTCCCATAGATTGTAAGCTTGTCTGTCTGTATTACCGGTATTGCACAGTAGTGTTTATTACTGTCTCTCTTCCCAATTGTAAAGCGCTACGGAATTTGCTGGTGCTATATAAATTAAACTTGTTGATGATGATGATGATGAATCATGTCAGTATCTGTCTTCAGTGGAACTTACAAGCTAATTTCCCTACCACACATACAGCCACACAAAAGGGCCCATTTTGTCAGAAGCCAGTTAACCTGCCAGTATTGAGCTATAGAAGGAAACTGGAGCACATGGAGGAAATTACAAACTCCACACATATAGTGCCCTGGTTGGATTTGAAGCCATCACCCTGATGCTATGAAGCAGCCATGCTAACCACTGTGCATCCAGTGGTCCCGCTATCCCGCCACCATACCTGCAGTATAAATTTCAGAAAGCGTCCATTTGTTAATTTCTTTGTACATACCATAGTTAAAAACCTACATGATACTTGATAATGTACCATGTTTATATAGCATATATGTTTTGATATACCTGCTACATATTTCTTGGGTGAATTAGATTTAAATGCAAACATTTCTAGCAGTGAGATACTAAATGTGTGGATGTGTTAGTTATGTATAGTTTTCATGTATCTGTGTATCATATACAGTATATTTCTGCTGTCATACAATATAAAAGAGCATGAATAGCAATGAATCTCAAATCATGTTAAGTTGCGGAAAATGCATTTAAAATCTGCAAAGTGTACACAAAAATAAACAAGAAATTATTAACATCACAAAAATTCACATAAAGGTTTTTCAAGTTCCCTAGGAAAATTGTATGTTTGTCTCTTTGGTATTAAGTCTTTAAGAGATTAAAGCAGCTGTCTATCAATTTGTAGCTACAACATCTGTTGCCTATGTGTGTTATTTCAGTATAATATTTCAGTATAATAAATAGAATAGAAACAGTATAATAAATAGAAAAAATATGCATGTATATGTGTGCGTATATATGTGTATATATATATATATATATATATATACACATATATATACATACATATATATATATATATATATATATACATATATCTATAATATAAATGCTTAGTGGAGTGTGTTAGTCTGTCTGTGTGTGTGTGGAAAAAATAAAACCAAGCTGCAGCGCCACCTGCTGGGCGGAGTTATACACCGACCTACTAAATTCTTAGTGTGTGTGGGAAAAAAAATTCAGAAAGGGCTGAAATTTGGTATACTAAGATGTTTTTAATTTGTTAATTTAATTTGTTAATTGTTAAAAGTGTTTATAAAGATTTAAAAAAAATATATATATATATTTCTTGAAGGAGAAGTGACAGTTGGGAGTGGTTGGTGGTTGCCGGGGGTGACAGTGGGGAGTGGTTGGTGGTTGCCGGGGGTGACAGTGGGGAGTGGTTGGTGGTTGAGGCCTGGGCTATGGCCCAAATGCATGACAAGAACCTTTTTAACACCTTAAGTAGCTTGATTTGACTAGAATGCATGAGTATCATGCACGGGTTAACTTGTGTATATATATATATATATCTATCCCATAACTACATCCAATGTTTGTTTTGCAGGGTTCCAGTCACACACATGAGAGTACTAATAATTTGCACGGAAACGCCTGCAGATCCCAAGGGAGTGGTTTTCACTCAGAAAATCATGTAGTCACAAGTAAAAGAATCAGAACCTAGATGATCTAGGATTTGTGTTTTTATTTTCTTTTTCAAAACTGCATTGTAAATCCAGGATATGGTTGGGTGTAATTAGTTGGAAATGGGTTTTACAATGCTCTCTATTTTATTATATACCTACTTTTTCAATATATTATATTGGAATGAAAACTATATCCATGTTTTAATGGCTTAAATGTGTAACACAATTTAACATATTTCTGAACAATATATTTTTTAAGCCTTAAACCATCAAATGACCTTTTTGTACCTCTTGGCTCGTTACTATGTTTCAACATGATTTCAGGCTTTACACATTAATGTACTGATTTCTTAATTTAGTTATAGATTAACATGTAGCTATTTCAGATTCCAACATTTAGCCAATAAAACAAATCACTTATGTGATAGCAGCAAACTTTAGCTTAATTAACGTGGTGAACAATTTAGAGTATTCTTTGGTTGATGTAATCATGTTGAGAGTTATTAGGGCAGTATGTAACTGTATGTTAAGTGGGTAAGCATGTTGAATATTACTGTACTGTACCATTTAGATACAAAACAATATCTTACATATGTTAGTGTCAATAAAGATATTTAAGTTATGAAATGAAGTTGCCGTAGTTTTGTTGTGTTATGTTACTTATTTATGAGCCTTGCAACCACAAGTGATTGGATGGAATGCAAGTGAATCACCTCGGTGAAAAGGTATGTGATCACTTTTTCCATATTATGTACCTCCTTGCCACATGGACATCGCTGTGATGTTCAGCCACGCACATTTATGGGTACAACGGTACCCCAACATTGCAGATTTTCCTGCGCACCTCTATGGGGTGCCAGGAAAATTCGCAATGTTACATCGCCATGGAGCGTCTCACGACCGTTCCGGAGGCACACCGCCTACAATTAAATTCCTCCCTATGTGAAAAAGAAAAACAGTGATAGATCACCTGCATTGCACTAATATTACTTTGGCCATTAAAACCTATTTTGCTGGAGATTTACTCAGAAATGGACTTAACAATTGATGATAACCAACTTATTGAACCAGAACGGACAAGTGGAGGTATGAATCTGTGAAGCCGCAGAGAACTAGCAAGCAATTATTTGCTTATGGTGAGCTTCCACTGCTAGTAGTAGTCACTAGGTCGAAGTTATGTGAACACTTATGTAAGTCCTTCCCTAGGCCAATGGATTAATTTGCTGTAAATTTGAGGAAAATATTTTTTGTTTGCTGTGCCTTGCACTAGGATATCCAAAGTCAATGATGTCTGACGTATTAGTTCCCGTTAGTGAATTATATACAGTATGAGCTCATTATATATGTGTTTTTATTGATGTGAATTTTATATATTAATAATTGCAATTTAATTCATTATATCTACTGGTTATGTGGTCATATTTTATATAATTCTTCGTAGCATACCATTAAGCACTGATACTATATTTTGTTGGTTACTAATGTTATTAATACCTACTTTAGTTTTAATTTACCCCCACTACCAATCGGGTTAATATTCCTACCATTCTTGTGTCTCATCTACCATTATCCCACATTTTGTACCATTATTCAAATATTTCTATCACTTGATTAATCGGTTCTACTCTCCACTTCACCAAAAATTAATATATTTATTTGAAATAAGATTTTATAGTTGTTTTAATAAATGGATGTCAGATCACCTCTAAATAAAAGTTCCCCTCTTTGTTGAGCACCTCAAGTACACCTTTTGGTTTTTGCAATAAAAATGGACAATATCCACAGACTATATACAGGAGCTGACATTCCAAGCCTCCGGGATAATCCCTCTCACTCTAGTCATCATTGAACCCAGTATCAGCAGGTCTGATCTCCCAGCATCAGATTGTTCCCACATCATTTCAGTGTCCCTTTCTTCTTCTTCCGATATACGCATCACATAAGTTTCAGATACCTCAGCTTTATTATACTCCAGCTCCCTGTTTTCACGGCCTTACTCACTCAACATGACAGTTTTGGGCTTGACATGTACATACACTCAATGTCTCTGCAGCTCCAGGTCGTTCTACATTGTCTCCCACGTGAAACTCAACCTAGCCAACTGCAGATTTCTCTCTATATCGTCACAATCAGTCTCCTTACTCAGCACATCTCTAGTTATCACTATACAAGGTCAAGACTATCATGATGGGCTTGAAGTTTAACTCGATTCAGACAGTCTTATTGAGTGAATTAACCTTTAGTCGAGAAGACTTTACTCTAAACTTTTACTCAAAACTTGCTCGAGAATCCACACAGCAGTCTGAAAGGGCTCTTTAAACCTCCAATCCAGCTAGTTAACCATAAACCCCTACCTGGGGCAGTACTTTCAATCCTCTGATCTATGGGTTGTTGTAAGCCACTAAATGGTGCTGAGCCTAAGGGATATTACATTTGCATAAATACATATCCTCCAGGTTAAAACCTTGCTGCGTTCTCCAATAAAAAAAATTAACTTACTGGTGATCAAGTGTAGATATTAATGAATTATGAGTGTTTAATTGGGGGACCAGATATAAAAAACTATATGGGGGTGAGGTCCATAATTTGGACATTGCTTATGCCCATGCAACAAATATAAAACAAAATATAAACAAAAATAAAGCTTATGTTGATTTTTTGTTAGAGAATGCTATGCTTCAAAGTTTGTGGCAGCAGTTTGGAGAAGACCCTTTTCTATATCAACATGATTGTGCCCCAGTGCACAAAGCAAGGGCTATAAAGATATGGTTTGATGAGTTAGGTGTGGAAGAACTTGACTGGCCCGTACAGTGCCCTGAACTCAAACCCATCAAACACATTTGGGATGAACTGGAACGGAGATTGTGAGCCAGGCCTTCTCGTCCACCATCAGTGCCTGACCTCATAAATGCTCTACAGAATGAATGGGCACAAGTTCCCAGAGAAACACTCCAACATCTTGTGGAAAGTCTTCCAAGAAGAGTGGAAGCTGTTATCACTGCAAAAGCGGGACCGACTCCATATTAAAGTATATGTATTTAAATACAATGTCGTTACAGTCCCTGTTGGTGTAATGGTCAAGCGTCCGAATACTTTTGTCCATATAGTGTATGTTATTTATATAATATATAGGCAGTCACTTACAACCATGTGGTGTAGTGACCATTTGAATGTCTCATTTAACTGTTTTTGAACAATACAGAGCAAATACTCACCCCAGTATGCAAAAAACTGCAAATTTGCCTCTTAGGACACCTTTGTGTTGAGCTTTCTTTGCAAAGGTGCAGTCAGGTCAAACTGCTCTATATTTCTAGAAACTACTCAACTTATCCTTATTAAAGAGAGCAATATGGTTTTCTTTCAAGTGCAATATTTGTGGAGTTTGAAATATTAAATACATTATTCATATTATTAGTGCTATACGGCTGGCCATGCACATCTTGTACACAGCACTACAGCAAAATAAGGAAATAACACCACTTCTGAGATGCCTTTAAAAACATGGGCTTTTGGTCTGGTGCATAAGCCTCTTGCTGTCATTTAAAGTAGGGAACACAAAATGTTTGCATTTTCTGCTTCAGGAGTACAGCGCTGCATCTAATACATTATGTATATCCAGTGCCTGACACATCCGTCATCTAGAGCTGTACTGTCTGAAGCATTATTTTGGCCCTACAATTCCTGTAGAAGAGTGCTATGGAGTCTGATGAATTACAACATTTTTTTTAATTGAATTTGGTCAGTGAGCATATAATTATAACAGGAACGTGTCCCTCTTCATTAAAATACCTGGACAGTGCTGATCTTGAGCAATCATTTGTATCAGCTTTTAGTCTCGACTACTTGGATGCAAATCAAGTTGTATAAAACTAGACAGGATAGCAATGGCTGATAACCAACAACTTTTATATAAAGGACACGTTATAATTATTGATACCCTTTAATTTTGCAATTAGCAATTGCAAGTATGGAGTTAGCTGATTCTTCTAGTACAACATTATAATATATGTCTGCTTGTGGTCTGCAAATAACTACTCCGTAGACTACAGTACCCCGAGATTTGCCGAATAAGTACTCCATTTAAAATAGATCAGAAAAGTTCCCTTTTTAAGTTTGAAGTATTAGCAAATTATATGTTGTGTTACGCAACCAACCAGTCTTCTGACTCATGGTATGTGCTGTCCTGATCTGAACTTTTTAGTTGGGTTTAATACAGTTCCTTTCTGTGTGATGTGGAACAATTGTTGGATCTGCTTCCTAAGAAGACTGGCATTGGTTCAAATGGTGATTCAATTTGTGGTTGCTGTTTTTAAGCAGTAAAAGCAACATTAACCAATGTGTTATTTATTTTCTGTATGACTAGGATTAATAAGGCTAATAAGCAGCACTTGCATGCAAAGGTCATGGGCTCATATTTATGTATGTGGCCAAAATATAAAAACGAAAAAACAAATTTTTGTCAGCCTAATTTCAGATCAGCATCATATTCTGGCTGATTTGCAAATCCGTGTGTGCTTATTGGCACCATGACCATTTCAGTAAGGGATGAGTGCAGAACACACAGAGCTGCAGTCAGTTGCATTCCAATCCTTTTGGTTGCCCCCAAACCCATCTCTTCCTGTCACTGCGGTCACCAGCCGTTCACTGCTGGAGTGAACGTGTTTACATAAGGACTAGAGGTAAGGGAAAAAGACCGGTTTCTCTCCCTCTCGTGTCCTTACTACTCTCACACTCAGTCACAATGCCGTGCTTTCAGGAAGGCGTGCATGAAAATTGTGTCACTCTGTGCTCCTAATGCAATTAATTACTGGAGCATCCATTATGAAAGTACTGGGGGGTTGGGAGAGGCATATTGAGGGCACTGAAGCAAGGTGAGAGAGTTTCTGTGGGGATGCTATGATTGTTGTTAACTCCTTTGATGTATAGATCTGATAAATAGCCCTATGGCAAAAACAGAAATTTTCGCTAGGAATAGGGCACTTCACCCTTTAATAAATAGAGGCCTTAGACCTATATTCTACTAACTCTTAAGTATGTATACAAACTTGACGTGCATATACCTGGATACTGATATATATATATATATTCATTTAGGATTAATGAAGGATAAATACTAGTGTAGACAGAGGCACTTATACGAGGTATGTCTATTAAATAACAAGACTGATTAAATAACTCACCTTTATTTATTGGTTTTACAAATTTAATGTTTGTCCCCTTCAATATACTCCCCATTTGCACTAATACACCGCTGTAGTCTTGTTTTCCACTGGTTGAATCATGGAGCAAATCAATTTCTGTCACTTGTTTCAACATATCTGCCATTTTCTTCTTTATAGCATCAACTGACTCAAAATTAGAGATGCTCACTGACCCCCATGTTTTGGTTTTTGTTTTGTTTTTTGGATCTGGATTACTTTCGGGTTTTGGTTTTGCCAAAACAACCCATGCGTGTTTTGTTTTTGTTTTTGTTTTTGTTTAGCTATTTTTTACAAAATTCAATTTTTTGGGCTAACATCACATAATTTAGGTATTATTTTGTACCTACATTATTAATTACCTCACTAACGCTAAAATCCAGTGATTTCCATTCAATTATTACCATCTCACAGGTCACAATATGTTTTTTATACACTTTCAGACAAATACTGCAGCGATTTGGCTGGATGTTAAGCGACATAGCAATGACACACACACATTGCAGTTTATATCACATCTTGAAAACATTGCCACACACCACTGTCACAAACTCACAATAGAAAAGTAATGCAAGATGGAATGTCCTTGTGGCCTCCCACCCACCCTTATGTTGGATCTTAAAAAGGACATACACACTTTAACAAGCCAAGCAGCTCATCCACAAGGAGTGCCACTTTTGTGGCTGAAGGGCTTATTTTCTTTCGGACCTCAATAAACAAGATAACAATGTCACCCAATTAGGAGAGGTAACATGTACAATTTATCAAGCCAAGCAGTTCATCCACAAGGAGTGCCACTTTTGTGGCTGAAGTGCAAGTTCAACATGGCCCTCCCTAAACATGATAACAATAGGCTTGTTAGAGTAATGGCAGAAACACACATCAGTGCCAGGAAAGATTAATGGTACAAGATGGAATTGTCCTTGGGCCCTCCCACTCACCCATATGTTGGATCTTACAAAGGACATGCACACTTTAACAAACCAAGCACTTCAGCGACAAGGGCTGTCACTTTTGTGGCTGAAGTGCTTGGTTTGTTTGGGCCCCCAATAAACCAGCTATCAATGCCCTAAAGGCAGGTTAGACCAACAGTGCTGTCAAATGAATTCTACACTGTCAAGATGTTGTTATCATCTTCAGCATCATCCTCACCCTCATCAGTGTGTACATCATCATCACAGACTATTAATTCATCTCCGCTGGAATCCGCCATTACATAAGTGTCAGTACTTGGATGTATTTGCTGGTAAAGGCCTACTCATGGAATATGTAGTTCATTTTGACGAACATCATCTTTTCCACATGTTTAGGAAGTAACCTCCTACGTCAATCACTGACAAGGTTCCCAGCTGTGGTATTGCAAAGCGAGTTTGTACATGGGTTTCCAAATTGCTTGTTTTTCCTCCCAGTATGGGAAGGGACTGTCTGGCATGTCGATTTCAATGAACTCTTGAAAATAATCCTCCACCATCCTTTGCATGTTAATAGTAGGATCGGATAGAGTTATGGCCGAGGTCAAACTTTTTTTTTGCTAAATTCTTTCAAACCAGACCAGATGTCAAACTGTCGTGGTCTGCCACCTGCATCATCCCTGCTTCTCTTTGGAAAGTGCAATTTCTTATGAGCAGCAGCTGCCTGAGAAGCTGAAGGAGGAGACGCCGTCAAGCCACGGACCAGTTCAGTGGTCAACTTGCTGACCAGGAGCTCCTTGCATCTCTTCAGATCACAGTCAGATGGAAGCAAAGAATCTACATAGGTCTTAAACCTAGGATCAAGCACAGTCGCCAAAACATAGTGATCCGACTTCAAGATTTTAATAACTCTTGGATCATTGCAAAGCGAATTAAGTACTTGATCTACAAGGCCAACATACTTTGCAGAATTGCTTTCTTTCATCTCCTCCTTCAGTTTGTCAAGCTGCTTTTCCAAAAGATGAATTAAGGGAATGACTTAGCTCAAGCTAGCAGAGTCTGAACTCACTTCACCCGTCACAACTTCAAATGGTTTCAGCACCTTGCACAACACAGAAAGCATTCTCCACTGTACAAGACTGAAATACATTCCCCCTCCTTTCCCAATGTCATGGCTTGTGCAATACGCTTGTATGGCTTTGCGCTGTTCCTCCATCCTCTTAAGCATGTACAGGGTGGAATTCCACCTTGTTAACACCTCTTGCTTAAGTTGGTGGCAGGGCAAATTAAATTGTTCTTGGAGCTGCTGAAATCTCCTACATGCTGTGGCAGAATACCGGAAATGTCCCGAAATTTTACAGGCCACCGAAAGCATCTCATTTATCTCACGGTTATTTTTCAAGAAGCTTTGCACCTCAAGTTTATTGTGTGAGCAAAACAGGGAATGTGATGGAATTCACCCAGCTATAATGCTCGCACAATATTGGTGGCGTTATCAGAAATTACATATCCTGGGCAGAGTCCAAGTGGCATAAGCCATGCATCAATGACATCCCTTAGTTTTCATAGCAAATTATCAGCTGTATGCCTGTTAGTGAAGCCGGTGATACAAAGAGTAGCCTGCCTGTGAGAAATGTTACGTAGTAGTGTACATGCTGCTGCTGTTCCTGCTTGTGAAGGCGAATGACCAACCCAGTGGACTGTCACAGTCATATAATCTTTTGTTTGCCCACTTCCACTTGTCCACATATCTGTGGTTAAGTGTACAGTGGGTAGAATGGCATTTTTGAGCACAATTATTTCATTTTTCGAACGATCTGGTACAGTTGAGGAATAGCTTTTCTCGAAAAATGGTGTTGCAATGTAATTTGGTAACTGGGATACAAGACCTAGATTAACTGTGAAAAACCAGCTGCGTTTATAGTGGATATTGGATGCAGATGTAACACTAGCACAGTCGCCATGGCGTCTGTGATCCACTTTGCGACTGGGTGACTGCTGTCATACTTGCTCCCTCTAGCAAAAGATTGTTTCATAGTTAATTGTTGTAAAGTACTAGTGGTCTTCTTCATGGGCTGCTTATGGGAGGAAATTTCAGCCCCAGCAGGACCAGCAGCATTAGTGGAGAATTCCTCTGAGGAATCCAGGATAGTGGAGGAGTCATCTAGCCTTAGTAACTTGGATGCAGGACTAACTCCGATCGCTACTGAGGATATTGATGAGGATGGTGTTGTGGGTGTAGATTGCAGGCGTCAGTATGTAGGTGAGAGAAGGGTGCTAGTTGATGATGAACTGCTTGTTGTTATTTTTTGAGCATAACTTTCAGATTTTCCCAACACCTTGCCATGAACTCGCGTCAAATGGCGTAACATGGGTGAGGTTCCTAGATGGTTAAGGTCCCTCCCTAGACTGACTGTGGCTTTACATACACTACAAATGGCTATACAACTGTTGTCAGGATTTGGGTAGAAATAATTCCACACATAAGAAGTGGCTTTTTTGGTCTTATGTTCAGGCATGACAATGGCCTTCTTCTTATCACGTGCCAGAACTGCTTCCACTGGTGCAGGACTAACACAAACATCATCCTCATCAATACCCTCATTAGCGCCTTCACCGGCTACACAAATATCCCCATCATCCTGTTCCAATTCCAAAGTGGCATCCTCAATTGGTGTGTCACGGGACACACTCTGGCTGTTCAGGCACACAGCAGAAATGCTGAAAGGGGCCTTCTTTATGGGTACACTATCAGAATGGTCACGATTACACATAGCTGTCGTGGATGGACTCTCCTCAGGGATTGGTGTCATTTCTGAATCTGAGCATACATTTTCCTCTAATGCCTTACTGTTTTTTTGCATCTTGGCTTTTACATGTAACAGTATTTGTGCACAACTTTTGGAGTCCGAATTACTTGGTCTTGCTTGGTCACGAGTGACCTTACAAGAAGATGCCTCAGTAACAATTTTAGATCTCATACTCATAGAGAAAGGTGAAGGCCTCATTCTTTATTTGCCACTGCGTGTGTAGAATGGCATGTTGGCAATTTCTTTTTTATCGGCAGTTAACTTTTCCTCGATTACAGCTCTTTATTTCTTCAACACGGTAAAAGGTGTTTTATTTGTTTGTTTTTTTCCCTGACTTCAAAAGACTAAGTACTTTTACATTGGCTTTACCAGATGACGTACAGGGATAACTATCATCAGGACTGGTGGCAGCAGCTGCTTGCTGCTCCTGCTCTTCTGTTTACTGCTGTGAATCCATTTAACACCCTACACTTTTTGGTGCAAATTCAGAAAAAAAGCCTGCAAGGACTTGTATATTTGTATTTCAGCAATGACAAAATTAACAACGCAACTCTTCTCTTTGGGTGAATATAACACCCTACACTTATTGGTGCAAATTCAGAAAAAAAGCCTGCAAGGACTTGTATATTTGTATTTCAGCAATGACAAAATTAACAACGCAGCTCTTCTCTTTGGGTGAATATAACACCCTACACTTATTGGTGCAAATTCTGACAAAAAGCCTGCAAGGACTTATATATTTGTATTTCAGCAATGACAAATTCAGCAATGGAGCTCTTGTCTTTGTCATTCTATCCTTCCCCTTCTGTATCCCTCTCTCAAATGGTGCTATATCGGTGTGGAGGGCGGTATTTATAGATTCCAAAACTCGCGAGATCCGAGATCCGACGACGTCACAATGACGTTTTTCCTATTTCTGAGTGAGCTATGGCACAGTACAATGTCATGGTAGACTTTTAATAACATTGCCAGCCCTATCATTTGAATTTCTGTTTCATCACCAAACACTCAGGGCCATCTTTTCCATTGGGCACGATGGGCAGCTGCCCGGGGGCCCCACGGGCAAGGGGGCCCCATAGGCACGGCTCTTAATGAGAATAAATAATCCTGCAAAAGAAAAAAACCTGCAAAGAAAACCTACAAGGGTCACTGAGCAAGTACATCTATCTCTATATATCTATATCTATATCTATATCTGTATCTGTATACATCTATATATCTATATCTATATCTATATCTAGGGGCCCTGGTGCTCTGCTTTGCCCGGGGGCCCATAATGTTGTTAAGATGGCCCTGCAAACACTGCCACCTCTTCTATTTGTGGGTGAGCTATGGCACAGTAGAATCTCACGGTAGATTTTTCCTATTTCTGGGTGAGCTATATTTTTGTAGGATGTCACTGGAGCCTTTGGAAAACACTGCCAACCTAATAATTTGTCTTTCAGCACTGAAAACTGCCACCATTCCTGGTTCTGTGTGAGCTATAACTCTATAAAATGTCACTGGAGACTTTGAATAACAATGCCACCACTCCTTTTTCTGTTTTAGCTATGACGGTGCCTAACTGCGCTGGAGACTCCCAACAACCCTGCTACCCCTTCTGTGTCTCACAGAAGAAGTAACGGTTCGGCTCCGTACTCGGATTGGTGAAGTTCGGGTGGGCTCGGTTCTCGGAGAGCATCTCTAATAGCATCCAGTTTTTGTAAGACAGCAGTTTCTGAATCCTGACTGCAGAGGCTTTAAAAGTAAGAGCATTGTGACATATCACAGTGTGCATTCGCTATTTAACATCCCTCCAGTCTCTGGCTGTCATTTCCTTAGCAGCATGTCACTGTCAGGGCATAAGGAGAAGGCAAAGGAGGAGGAGATACATCAAAGGGCTTTTACTTACACTGCCTGCCATCACACCATTAATTAATGGAATGCAGGAGAATCAGCAGATGATTGGTTTCTGTATGTGCTCTCTCCTGCAGTCATAGACTGCAGCAAGTGTGAAAAACTACATTTATTTTTCATTAATGTGTGCAGTATGGGGGAATTGTGGGGTCAGCTTTGTCATTTATATAAATGCTGGTAGGTTTTAGGGACTGAAATACTGACATAAAAGGGCTTCTCCTGCCTTTTCTGTTACAAATCTCGCCTTTGTTTAATTAGTTTCCCTGTATAAGCAAATTTTATGTGCAGACAGCAAGGTCAGGGACATCATGTACCTTACTGTTCTGGCTATTAGAGCCAAAAAGTCTGTACAAGCTGCAAGAAAGGTGGTAAAGTTCTCAGAAAATCAACCCAACTTTGTTTGGATGGTACAATATGTTTATCAGCTGTGTCATGAGGAGGTGAGGTGGCATATGTATATAAATATAATACAGGGGGAAAAAAATTGAGTCTTAAAGGACCAATGAAGAACTTTATGACTGAGAAATAGAGACACAGAAGGTTATTTACTAGCTGTGCTCAGAGTTGCAAATCTACACTAAACCCATAGCAACTGATCAGCAATTAGCTTTTTACCTATTTAGCATAAGTTAGACAACGAAAGCAAATGATTGATAGGCTGCTATGGTTTTAGTGCATATTTCAACAATTTTAGGGAGTGACCTGTACACTCCTGTGATAATGCAAGTGAGGACACAGCTGCTTTGATAGGGTGAGTGTCACTATGTGAGGAGGAAAGTTGAGGCAAGTGACATACACACAGCTGGAGAGAAGGATCCCCCAACAGCAGAGAAGACTCTGGTGTGAAATGCACCTGCATACGGAAGGAGGATTATACACCCAACTTGTTGAAAGAACTTACCAAGCATTGCACAGTATATGCCAAGTATACCTTTTGCTAGAAGAAGCTGCATCTCACAAGTGTAAAACATATCATTACACAGTGTTTGTGCATTTATTTCCCTCCCCCAAAAACTGTATTTTTATTGTCTAATTAGTGAATGTCTTCATAATAAGTAATAATACTAATGAATTACCATGTCAAAGACCGATAACATAAAATCAGTTAATTAAAGAAAAATATTATTTGTTGTTGGTAGTGAGCGCACTCAACATATTTTTGTAATTGTATATTTATTTATATATACAGACATGCAACAATACCTACAAGTTATATTTTACAATTAACCCTATCCCAACCAAGAGGGTCTAATGCAGCTGTCTGATCATCTCAACACTTACTTAATGACAGCAGTTTTCATTCATATTATTCCTTCCTGTCAGCCTGGGATCATTGACAGACACTGAGATGGGTATATATCTGCTGAACAGTGTGAGTCCTGGGCATGGGGTTCTTTTGGTAATGTTATAGGGGAAGTTAAAGCTGTTTAAACTACCTCGCACCTACATGAAGCTCTCCAATAAAAGGGTAAACTATTTTCAAAAAGGAAAAAAAGTCTCTTCATTGATACAGTTTTCATAACAAATGTTGAGGCATTTAAGGTTAAATGTTAAATACAAAAATGAGAGGAAAAAAAGGCTTGTTTTGTAAAGAATAATAGTAATAGTAACCCTGGAAGAGGTCTTATTGTAAGTTCTTGGGTGAAGGATTACTCTAATTAAAATGACATAGTTAAACTGAAGTTTGATTTCCAGTTGTTTTTATTTACTTTACAATAAAGAAAATATATAAAGCAAATGGCCTGAATGTTTTCAATAAATTATACATGCCAACTTGTGTTACTTGCACAATCCTTCAGAAATGATTTTTAAAAAGTAGGGCAAGTATGTTATATATATATAGGGGAAGAGCTTGGCCTACTTAAACCAGATAATGATAATTTGGGGGCAGACAACACAAGAAAAGACAAGTGTAAGAGTGTGAAAGAAAGGGCTGGGTTTTGGTTTGAAAAATACAATCAAACGTGTTATAAAATACATATAATGAAAAGTTGTTCACACATCTGACTGATTTTTGATAACACCACTTCATACCACTGCCTGATTGTATGTCTGGACTTTTATTGTTTGTTTCTATTAATAAGCCACACTTTTGATGTTTCTAATGATGTACTATCTATTATTAAAATAAATAATTAGAGATATTCACTGACCCCCGTGTTCTGGTTTTGGATCTGGATTCACTTCGTGTTTTGATTTTGGCAAAACCGCCCTTACGTGTTTTGGTTTTGGATCCCTATTTTTTTCTAAAATCCCTTTTTTTTTGCTTAAATTACATAATTTTGCTTTTTTCCCCTACATTACTATTAAGCTCAATAACAATAGCTTCAAATCAATTGCAGTCAATTTTGACCACCTCACAGGTCACAATATTATTTTCATACACTTTTAAACAAAGACTGCAGCAACCTGGCTGGAAACTAAGCGACAGAGCAATGACACAAACACACAGCAGTTCATAGCACATCTAGGAGACATTGCCACACAGCAGTATTGAACCTCATCCATGTTACGCCATTTGAAGTAAGTTCATGGAAAGCTTTTGTGAAAATCAGAAACTTATGCTAAAAAATAACAACAAGCAGTCCAGCATCAGATACCTTCCTTCTCTCAGCTAGATCCCAGCACCTGCAACTCACACCCCCAACACCTTCATCATCAATATCCTCACAAGTGATCCGAGTTAGTCCTGCATCTAAATTTCTAAGGCGGGCTGACTCCTCCCCTATCCAGGACTCCTCAGAAGAATCCTTGAGAGTTCGGCCCACTGCTGCTGCTCCTGCTGCTGGATGGGGATCTTCAACCAAACCAAGAAGAAGACTACTAGAAGTTTTCAACAATTGACGGTTAAACAATCCTTTGCAAGAGGAAGCAAGTATGAAAGCTGTCACCCAGTCACAAAGCGACTATGGTAGTATAAGATCTGCGTCCAATACCCACTATTAATGCAGTTGGTTTTACAGTTACTTGAGGTTTTCTGTCCCCGTTACCAAATTCCATCACAACACCATTTTACTAGAAAAGTTATTCCTTACCTCTACTAGAAGGTTCGTAAAAATGTTATTATTGGGCTACAAAATGCCATTCTACCCACTGTACACTTAACCACAGATATGTGGAAAAGCGAAACTGGACAAACTAAAGATTATATGATTGTGACAGCCCACTGGGTTGGTGATTCGCCTTCACCAGCAGGGACAGCAGCAGCATATACCCAAGAACATCACATTTTTCAGAGGCAGGCTACACTGTGTATCATCTGCTTCACTAAGAGACATATTATTATTATTATTATTATTACTATTATTATTATCGTAGATTTGCAAGAAACCACAGTGCTCCACAGCGCCGTACAGTAGGGAGGACAAGGGCACACATAAAACAGGACATACGTAAAACAAGAACAGACAAGGGAGGCAAAATGAATGGAGACATGGAAACAAAGGGTATGGAGGACCCAGCTCAGTGCTTACATTTCAAAGGGAAAAGGGCACAGCAGATAGTTGTGAAGGTGCATTAGTGTGAATAGTGTTATTGAGGATAAGGTCACCTCTAAAAAAGATATGGGCTTTCAAAGAGCATCTAAAGATTTGAAGGCTGAGGGAAGAGAATTCAATAAGTGGGGAGCAGCAAGGGATAAGTCTTGAAGGCGGGAGAGGTGGTTATCAGAGATAAGACAAGGCACAGGTCAGAGGTAATACCACTGACAACCTGTTTGAAAAACTAAGGGATGTCATTGCAACATGGCTTATCCTGCTCGGACTCTCCTGAGGATATGTGATTTCTGATAATGCCACCAATATTGTTAGAGCATTACAGCGTGGGGGAATTCCATATCATTCCCTGTTTTGCTCACACAATCAACTTGGTGGTACAGAAATTTTTAAAAAATGACAATGACATGCAGGAGATGCTGTCTGTGTCCCAAAATATTTAAGGTCATTTTTGGGATTCTGCAACAGCATGTAGGAGAATGCAGCAGCTGCAAGAAGAATAGAATTTAGGGGGAATGTACTTTAGTCCAGTGCAGTGGAGAATTCTTTCCGTGTTGTGCAAGGTGCTGAAACCAATCGAAGTAGTCACCTGTGAAGAGAGTACAGACACTGTTAGCTTGAGTCAAGTGTCCACCTAATTAGACTTTTTGAAAAGCAGCAAGAGAAATTGAAGGAGGAAATGAAACAAAGCAATTCCGATAATTATGTTGAACTTGCAGATTAAGTACTTTATTTGCTCTGCCAGGATCCAAGAGTTATCAACATCTTGAAATCGGATCATTACATTTTGGTACCTGTGCTTGATCCTAGGTTTAAGAGCTATGCCTTTTCTTTCTTTCCAACTGACTCACATCTCAAGAGATGCAATGAGCTCCTGGTCAGCAAGCTGACAGCTCAAGTGGTACATGACACAATGACATCACCTCCTTCAGTTTCTCTGGAAATTGCTGCTAGGAAAAAAACTTAGCTTTCCCAAGACACCCAGTGGTAATGCAGATGAGTCTGCACAACATTTTGACATTTGGTCTGGTCTAAAAGAATTGACCAAAAATCGTGACAGCTCTTCCGTAAAATGAACTACAAATTCCATGAGGAAGGCCATTACCGGCAATTACAACAAAGTAAACAGACTTCTGCGATGATGGATTCCAGCGGGGATGAATTAGTATTGTTTGAGAATGATGTACACACTGATCAAGGTCAGTATGACGACAGTGTAGCTTGCAGGTGCTGAGATCTAGCTTAGAGAAGGGAGCTAGCTGATGCTGGTATGCTTGGCAATATTTTGGGTAGAATGGCATGTTGGCAATTTTGTTTTTCTACAGTAAACTTTCACCTTTATTAGAGAGGTGTTTTTTTCTTTAAAAAAGTACAAGCTTTATATTTACATTTTTGTTTCCCTTACTTGAAACTACTATAC
The DNA here is from genome assembly GCF_038048845.1 of Mixophyes fleayi. Lineage (NCBI taxonomy): Eukaryota > Metazoa > Chordata > Amphibia > Anura > Limnodynastidae > Mixophyes > Mixophyes fleayi. The sequence goes on from NC_134402.1 coordinate 135,809,390, forward strand.
ACTTGAACATTGACTTTAGCACATGAGATAGAGGGATTAGTATCATCATAACTGAGACTGGAGAGTGACAAGAACAATGCCACCCCTCCTGTTTCTGTATGAGCTATGGCACAGTAGAATGCCACTGGAGACTTTTAAAAACACTGACAGCCCTATTATTACAATTTCTGCTTCAGCACTGAAACCTGCCACCTCTCCTGTTTCTGAGTGAGCTTTGGTACAGTAAAATGTAACTGCAGATATAGACGAAGACTGCCAGCCCTACTATTTCTATTTCAGCAATGACAATTAGCAATGGAGCTCTCTTCTTTGTGTGTAACCTATATACCACCTTACACTTTGAAATGGCGCTGGATCACCGTGGAGAGCAGTACTTATAGAATCCAATACTCACGAGATCCGACGATGTAACAATGAAGTTTTGCCTAGTTTTCAATTATGAAGGCGCGTGAAAGATATGCTAAGTTCAGGTGTGTTGGGTTTGTGGGGAACCGAGCCTGAACATCTCTGCTTTAAACTCCTGTGGGTAGATGCAGGCCTGCCAAGAGGAATTCAGGGCCCCGGTACAACAAAATCATGGGGTCCCCCTTATAGTCGAGCATCGGCGCAAAGTTTTTTGGGGGTGTGGTCATGCATTTGGGGGCGTTGCAAATGCGCCATTGGGGCGTGGCTAACATCAAAATTACTAGGCTCTCAATTTGCTGGAGCGTGACATATGTTCAAGAACTCCTGACTTTCAGGACATCTAGCACCACAGTGTAGTATACAAAGAATGCAGTGCAGTACACAAATAGTTCAGTCTTGGCATGCACCTTACATTGGGCACAACACTCACCAAAAATTGGTATTGTCCCTACTAGAATCACAACATTTTACACACTGTGCTGCTCTCTCCTACCTGTTCTTCTCACTTTCTCCACCTGTGGCTGCTGGTTTCTTTTGTTGCGGCTTGTCCGGATCCTGCAATGTTGAAGGGCCTATTTGGAAAAAAAATGGCTACATTTAGAAAATTACAGCCAGCCCCAGCGTTAAATCAATAGCACCCACGATTAATAAATAGGCCTTCCTCCAGCCCCAACATTAAAATAATAGTATTCACATTTAATAAATAAACCTATTCCCTTCCTGAAAACAGCAATACCTATTTCCTGCAATCATCACTGCCATTAAATAACTCATAGTCACATTTAATAAATAGACCTCATTCTCCCTAAACTCACCCCCATATTCAATAGCCCCCAAACCACCCCATCTTAAATTAATAGTCTACACTATTAAATTGCCTCACCATCACCCTACAAACAAAATAGCACCAATTAATTAGCCACCACCTACCTCACACACACTACATTGCAACAAGCCCCCTGTGCCATCACACACACATTACTGTGCACCTTCATCAGTACACTGTGCCCCCTTATGCTCACACTGCACCCTCCATGCTGCTTTCCCCCCTTCTTTTTTACTCTGTGCCTTCCCCCTTTTTTTTTTAAATCAGTGCTTCTCTCCCCCTTTTTTTTTAATCAGTGCTTCTCTCCCCCTTTTTTTTTTTAATCAGTGCTTCTCTCCCCTTTTTTATTTTAATCTCAGGCTCTCTCCCCCTTTTTTTTTTTTTAATCTCAGACTCTCTCCCTCTTTTTTTTTTCATCTCAGACTCTCTCCCTCCTTTTTTTTTTTATCTCAGCCCCTCTCCCTCTTTTTTTTTTAATCTCAGCCCCTCTCCCCCTTTTTTTTTTAATCTCAGACCGTTTTTTTACTCCCTCTTCTTTATAGTACTGTCCCCTTCTGTTTTCCTCCCCTTGCCTCTCCGTTTCTTTCCTTACCTTTTGTCAGCTTCTTTCTTTTCTTCTCTTCTGTCTTCTCTTCTTTCTTCTGCCTTGGTCTTGTCCGGCGCTCCTCTCTGACTGACGAGCGTGACTTGATGATGTCACGCCCGACAGTGAGTGTGAATGGAGCAGAGAAGAGAGGAGGGACGCTGCACCGCGGTCACGTGAGTATTCATTTTTTTGTTTGTTTGTTTGTTTCTTATGTTACAGCTCCACCCACCAACGATCTTGCCGGACCGCCCCCGCGGAAAAAAATAAAAAATACAAATTAAAAAACGGAAGATGGGGAAAAAAAATTTTGGTAAAAAATTTGCAGCAAGGGCCCGGGCCGGGTCCCCTGGCAAGCCCAGGCCCGGGTAAAATGTACCCGCTCCCCCGCCCTCTCGGCGGCCCTGGGTAGATGTATCAAGCTGCAATTTTGCATTTCTAACAATTTTCTCAGGCAAGTTTAAAATTGGCGATTTATTAAACAGTGAGTTGATGTAAAATTGCCAGAGATGTTATGACTCTCCGGGCTCTCTGTCAGAGTAACTAGATAAATAGATAGATAGATAGATAGATAGATAGATAGATAGATAGATAGATAGTATTAAAGTAATTCTATCGTTTTCAAATAAGCATTGCATAGGCGATTGTATTGTGTTTCCGAAGCACAAAGTAATTTATTTTTTTCAGATGTAAAATTTAAAAATTCAATACATGATTATAATACAGTACAGCCAATACCAAGATAAATACATACCGCTGTGTTCGCATGCGCTAGCTGCGCTCATGCTATCTGCTCATAAATCACTGTGGATCAGAATCATTATAAATATGAAATATATAAATAACTAAATGTTCTAGTGCAAGTGTGTGCGTGCGTATTTTACCGTGTGATCGCAGTATGCCACGTGTAGCGTGGCATACTGAGTGCACGATAAAACAATATTAACCAATATATTTTCGTTCATCCAATTATACGACTTCGACAATAGATAGATAGTTACGGATAGGTAGGTAATTAGGTAAGTTGAGATAGTAACTGGTCGTTTAGATAGGTAGTTTAGTTCTTAGATAGATTAGTTTAGGTAGATCAGATAGGCAGATAGATTAGCTAGATAGATTAGATAGGTATTAGATAGGGTCAGTTAGGTCTGTTCTCTGTCAGAATCTGCCCTCAATTCATGCTGTCATTTATCTATTATGCCTCACCTGGCCAGCCTGTTTCTCCTAGCTCTCTCACCTGGCTCCTCATTATCATCTGCAGCCTATTGGTTCTGCTCTCCTTAAATAGCCGGCTAATCCTCTGCAGGATTGCCTTAGTGTTCTGCTCCCTTGTGTTTGCCCTGTTATCTGTTCCTGTTGTTTCCTGCCAGCTTAGAGTATTCCCGTGTACCAGACCGTTTCCGTTCCTGACTAATCTTCATTGGATTTCCCTGTGTACTGACTCGGCTCTGCTTTGACTCTTCTCTTGTGTTGTTATCCTGTGTACCAGACCTGCTTCTGTTCCTGACGATTCTACTATCTGCTCACCAGTTCCAGTCAGTTATCTCCTGAACCCCGGTAAAGTATTGCTCCCAGGCATGGCTCCGGTGTGATCTGCAGCTCCTCTGCTCATCCCACCTTATACGGAGACGCAGCCCCTGCAGCATCTCTGCGCTCAGATTTCAACAATCTTCCTTTGGCTCTGGACTCAACCTTGCCACAGGTACTATTGACTGTTTACATATATCACTGTGTGCCTATAATTGTAGTTACCCCTGGCAACCGCCAAGGAACTGTTTCCCTCCAATCTCTGGACTCTCACCGGTAATGTGGGTTGTAATTACCCCTGGCAACTGCCTAAGAACTGTTACCTCTAAATCTCCGGCCTCTCACCGGTACTGTGGGTTGTAGTTACCCCTGGCAACTGCCTAAGAACTGTTACCCCTAAATCTCTGGACTCTCACCGGTACTGAGGATTGTAGCTACCCTTGGCAACTGCCTACGTTCAGTTTCATCATCCTCACCTATCACTGCAAGTTCCGTTCCTTTCTGGCCAAGCACAGGCACAGAAGTCGCTGTGTATCAAGGGACTTCTCTATCAACTGTTCCTTATTTATTCCAGTGGCCACGAGTGATATATCAGTCTTGACACCATCCACTCGGTGTCTCACCGAACTCCCTCATGCACTTCCTACTCTACGGCCTCGTTAACTCTATTCCTGGGTTCTCCCCATCCAGTGCACATCTCCCGACCCTCTGTTTGTCTGGAGCCAAGTCTATCCCCACCACTAGGGGCAACAGTGAATACCAGACTTTGAGTGCAGACTCCGGGTTTTGCTGTACTGGCTGGAGGGGTTCCTTACAAAAGATATGTTTCTTTCAAAATCATCATTCTCGAAATCGCTACAAATTGCCTTCATGACCGGAGAACCGGGAAGCATGGAACCAGTGAGAAGCCTGTTCCGATGGCGAATAAGAACAAAAGTTTTGCCAGGAATAGGAGTAGTGTGAGAAGGCACTGATGATGAGAAGAAATTTGGAATCCAAGATGGGATGCTCAAGGGACTGGTTGGAGTCTTGTTTGGAGTTGAAAGCCCGAGAGAGAGCATCTGCCTGTTTGTTCATATGGCCAGGTTTGTAAGTCACAGGGAGGTTATCTTGTGAAAAGCATAATGACCAGCTAGCCTGGTGAGGATTAAGGCATTAGGCAGTCTGAAGCTACAGGAGGTTTTTGTGATTCGTAAAGATGGCAACTGGATACCGAGCACTTTTAAGGAGGTAGCACCACTCTGAGAGAGCCAACTTCATGTCTAATAACTCCTTATCCCCAAAGGTGTAATTCTGTTACGCGGGTAAAAGTTTGCGAGAATTAAAAGCGCAAGGAAGGAGCTTATTAGAGATGGATTTCTGGGACAGGCCCCCTCCCACACCCACAGCAGAGGCATCTCAACTTCTAAGAAGAAAGGTTGGGTGGTATTCGGTTGTCTGAGAATAGGAGTAGATGAAAACACATGCTTGAGAAAACTGAACGTTTCCAGAGCCTCCAGGGGGCAATCTTTGCTCTCTTCTGCATAAGGGCTGCAATGGGAGCGACAATAGTAGAGTAATTCTAAATGAACTGTCTATAATAGTTCACGAAGCCCAGGAAGCGCTGAATTGGATTGAGGCCAGATGGTAGTGGCCAATCCAAGATAGCACAGGTCTTCTCCGGGTTCATTTGTAAATCTGAACCAGAGACAATATATCCAAGGACCGGCATAGAAGAGGCTATAAAGGAACATTTTACCAGTTTGCAGAAAAGATGATTCTTACAAAGTCTAGAAAGAATCTCAGAGACGTGAAGATAGTGTGAAGCAACATCCTAGGAAAAAATAAGGATATTGTCGAAATATAGTACTACACAGGAGTAGAGAAGATCACTAATCATCTCATTAACATAGCTTGAAAGACGGCAGGAGCATTACAGATTCTGAAAGGCATGACGAGGTAATGACTGTTGCGGGTGTTAAACGCGGTCTTCCACACGTCCCCTGCCCGAATTCTGATGAGCTGTAGGCCAGCCCCTTTAAGGTCTAATTTGGTGAAGATCTTAGCCCCCTTGATGCAGTCAAATGTTTGTGCAATCAGCGGGATGGGTTAACGATTCTTAATAGTAATCACATTCAAACCACGGTAATGTTTGCAGGTCGGTTTACATAAAAGAACCCTGCTCCTGCAGGAGAGATAGATGGTCTAATGAAGCCACGTTGGAGATCCTCCTTCATGCAATCGGCATGGCTTGTGTCTCTGGTAGGGAAAGAGGATAAACATGACCCCTAGGAGGAGTCTTGCCCAGAAGAAGGTGATTGGACAGTCCCAGGGTGATGATGTGGTAGAAGCTCTGATTGGCCTTTATCGAATACATTTGAGAAGGCAGAATATTGAGGAGGAGGGGCCAAAGAGGGTGTATGGTCCGCAGAGGTGGTAGTCAGGCGAAGAGGTTTAAGCTGGGCCAGACAATGTGACTGGCAGATAGCACCCCAGGTCAGAATTTGCGAGCAGTTCCAATCCACTTGCGGAGAATGTAACTGGAGCCAGGGTAGACCCAGAATAAGTGGTGTAGTGATTTGGGTCAGTACAAGGGAAGAAATCTGTTCAGAATGCAGAGTGATGGGTTCGGATTGCAGGCGAATAATTCCATTGGCGAGATAGAAACCATCAATGACTGCGTTTACAACAGGAGTCTTCAAAGGGACCATAGGCAGGGACCACCGAGTTACCAACAAGTAGGAAATGAAGTTCCCGGCGGCACCAGAATCCAAGAGAGTGGAGGAATAAAAAGTAGCTGAGGCACCCCACAAAGAAACATGAATGTGGCAAATACAAGAAGTGGAGTAAGGATTTGATGTCCCCAGCCTGGCCTCCGCAGAACAGGTTAGGGCTTGATGTTTCCTGATTTTTTTGGACTCAAATTGTGGAAGTGACCAGGCTCAGCACAGTAAATGAAAAGGTTGTTCCTACGTCTTCTCGCTCATTCTTCAGGAGTTAAACGAGCTTGACGAAGTTGCATTGGGTCATCCTTGGGTGTGGATTGCTGGAAACAGGGAGCCAACTTAACAGTAGGCAGGGGACAGGGTTTCTTTTTCAGCAGATCTTTCTCGGAACTGGAGGTCCACCCGATTTCACAGAGAAATTAGGACATGGGTAGATGGTAATTCCCGAGAAGCCAAAACATCCTTCACCCGATCGTATATACCCAGTCAAAAAGCTTCCACTAGAGCATCATTATTACACTGGAGCTCAGTCGAGATGGTGCGGAATTTAATGACATATTGCGGCAGAGAACGAGTCCTTTGTTGGAGCCTAAGGATACTAGCCGCTGCTGATTTGACGTGTCTAGGCTCATCAAAATTTTTTCGAAAAGCGGATAAGAATACAGCACAATCGCTGAGTAAAGGATCGCCCTTGCCCCACAGAGCCCAGGCCAGAGCTTTTCCAGTTAACAAGGATATAATATAGGCGACTTTTGTCCTGTTAGTAGGGAAATTGTGGGGCTGAAGTTCAAATTGAATTGAACACTGGTTGAAAAAACCACGGCAGAGCTTGGGGTCACCTTCAAATTTGGTAGGTGTTCGGAGTCGAAGAGAAGAAGAAGCTGAGACGGATGCCTGTGGAGCACTGTGTTCAGTAGCAGGCAGAGCAGAACATGTGGCTTGAGCAGCCTGTTAGGTGTCTGGACGAGCAGCCAGGGCTTGTAAGCACTGTAACAGCTGGCATTGCGTCTTGGTGTTCCACTCTTGCTACCAAATGTTGGAACATAGATTATTATTAACATACCGTGCACACACACACACTATATTAACATACTGCGCCCACACACACATCATATTAAAAGTACTGTGCCCACACACACACACTATATTAAAATTCTGCGCCCACTCACACACTATATTAAAATACTGCGCCCACACCAGTGGTGGGATTCAAATAAATTAACAACCGGTTCTCTGCCCTAATGACCGTTTAAAGTATACAATATATACCAAAAGGTATTCTAATATTTCATGAATTTAATACTCTAATAAGAACAATATAACAAAACTAGATTGCTATAAGAAAGAGTAAAATATTAAAGAAAAAATAATAAAGAATACCTTACCTGACAAAAATCTGTTATTTAAGATATTTCCTTATTGCTTCTTGATTGGCGTCAGAAATGCCCACAGTTCATATTAGGCCACAGAAAAATGCCCACAGTTCATATTAGGCCACAGTAAAATGACCTCAGTTCATATTAGGCCACAGTAAAATGACCCCAGTTCATATTAGGCCACATAAAAATTCCCCCAGTTCATATTAGGTCACAGAAAAATGCCCCCAGTTCACATTAGGCCACAGTAAAATGTTCCCAGTTCATATTAGGTCACAGAAAAATGCTCCCAGTTCATAATAGGATTGAATGGCTGCATTCTCAAGAATACTAGTTCCTTTGTTCTCCTTTCACACTCTACTGTGCTGCTTTCCTTTGCTCCCCCTTGCTCCGTTCCTTCACTTACCTTTTCTATCAGCTTCTTTCTTTTCTTCTCTTCTCTTCTCTTCGTCTTCTTGTTCTTGCTTGCCGACGCCGACTCCTCTCTGCGCCGCTCCTCACGGAATGACGGGCGTGAAATGATGACGTCACGCCCGACAGTGTGCGGCCCGGCTGCTCTGATTGTGTTTTAAACACAATCAGAGCAGCCGGCCAGCACAATTTCCCTGTCTTTCACTGCAGAGCGGACCTGCCGGCAGCCTTAGATGTCAGAAAGGGTGCAGGGCCTAAATCGCCCCCCCCCCCCCCTCCCTAAATCGCGTACAACAATTTTCTAGATTCGCCCTTGTTGCAGTGTCAGGTGTCTTAAATATCCTGTAGGAACGAGCAAAGCCAATTAGCAGGAGGAAGAGAGAAGAAAAAAGGAATTGGGTTTGTGCATGCGCGGTCCCGAATCCAAGATGGCGGCCACCATCAGCGCCGAAGGAGAGAGCTGCTTGGAGTAGGTAAGTGTACTGGGACCAGACCATGGGCACAGTGTGTGACAATATTTGACACTGGAGAAGAAGACACTGGTGGAAAGGGAAAGGTTAAAGAGGTAAGCAAGGTGTAGGGTCATGGAGAGAACTAGGTCAAATGGGCAGCTTGTGGGAGAAAAGGAAGAGAGAAGAGTGAGAATCTCAGTTACATGAGGGAAAGAACTGAGTGTCAGTGCCAGTAAAAGTACTGACTAGCGCTGTTTAAAGTACAGGTTTTTTTATTGGCATTATGCTCACCTCCCATCAAATGTTCAACCAGCCCCAATGCTGGTTTTAACTATAACTGAGAGATCACAGAGGCGGGGTCCCCCTACCATAGTGAAAATCAGACTTGTGCTAATCAGTGCAGAGCTGGCATCTCTATGGTTCGGGTGGATGGATACAAAAAAGCAGCATGTATTGGCCTTCCACTCTCAGAATTATAAATCCTACATTCATCACTCTTGTCATGTCTGATTGTCTGATTGTCACTATGGTAGGGAGAAACACAAAAAAACAGCCAAGAATTCCTAATGTTCTAACTGGTTGAGGATTTGGAGAGGGTGGTGTGGTCCTGTCAAACCAGAAAGGCACTGGAGTTTAGGGTGGTAGAGGGGCACAGGTCACTGGTGCTTTATAAACAAGCTTTCCCCATTCTTTATACCAGTGTTGCTCAAACCCATTCCTCAGGTCCCTTAACAGTGCATGTTTTCAGGTGACAAGGGAAATAATTATACCACTTGTGGATCTGTTATAATTTGTCAGTCAGTAATGAATACACCTGTGCAAGGAGATATGGAAAACTGTTACGGGTCCTGCGGACTAGGTTTAAGAAACACTGCTCTAGGTGATGTAAATTATTCTGCTAATTTTGGTGAAAATTATTGCTGAATTCAGCTGAATTTATGATTTGGTTGAATAGGTTTGCCCATTTATATAATGTATACATCGGCTTTGATTCATGTTCAAGCCTCATTCATGTTCAGACTTGAGTGAAGTTATGACCGTAGTAACTAAACGTTACTTGCTGTATGTAGATACAAGCATCAGACTGCAGTACAAGGTCTAAACACATTAAAAAAATAAAAATTATAACATAAATGAACAACTCTTAACAGTATAATCATTAATAAAAATCTGTATTTTAAAAATGTTTTTATCTTTTATATTAAATGCATAAATCAAGATGCTTGCAATGCGTACTGTACATACAATGTGTTTATATAGACTATCTGACTTGCATTCACATATTCTGTGCTAGCTTTTGCACGCATACATGTGCTTTTTAATACAAAGACTATGCCATGTCAGTCACTACTATCAGTTGGCACTTAAACCTGCCATGTAGCTGGTGCAAGTGATATGGCTGAAACCAGGTGTACGAGAAATCCAGGACTTGAATCTGCCGCATCTGCTTTGGAACACAGTCGGCATGTTCTTACTGCACATGGCCTATGATTATCCACTCCTTCCGTTCAAGTCATTGGCAGACATGAATTGCATGCAGTTGCGTTCATAAGCTCCAGCATAAAGTCCGTTTCTGAGTTATTTCACACAAGATATGGCATGCAAATGGTTTTACATCCAAACATGAATCAGGCCAATTGTATCTAGTCAAGTAAATGTAAAACAGATTTCTTTTGGGCTAATTTACAACAGTGTGCTAGTGTTGTACTGTGTTAGGCACTAGAAAAGGAGTGGCCAAACCGCAGCTCTGGGACAGATCAGTTACCAGCCAGTGGTCCGGATGCTTCAGGTGCCAGCAGGGGCAGTTCGGTTTCCAGCCAACGCAACTCCCCGGTCATGTGACCTTCTCTGCACAACGCAGGGAGGTCACATTTGACTTCCGGACCTCGAGGTGTGCAGACATGTCTGCAGAGCTCTCTACTGGAGCCCTGCCTGGTGCCCTGTCTCACCCCGAGATGCCTCCTCACGCTGCCGCTGCCCTCGACTGACTCTCTCAGCCAGTCGAGAAATGACAACACACAGCCAGTCCTCCTCGCACTCTCGCATCCTGCCTGACTCGACTCCCAGCTGCCGCATACCACCGCAGACTGCGGCCTCTGCCTTCGATCTACCCGGCCTCTACCTCCCATCCTCCACTCACCGCTTGGCCCCACTGTGCCGATGGACGCTCATCCTGGCCCTCCTGCCTGACTCCTGGCTACCTTGAGGTGCAATTCTTGGGCGCTCCTAGATCTTGCTGCCTTGTCTGCCGACCGCCGCCATTTCCACCTACTCTAGGCCGCGGCTTGGGCCTTTCAGCTGCTTCCGGTTCTAGTTGCCTCCTGTAGCCTCCGATCGGCTGTTCCTGCGAGTCTGCGACCTGCTCCACTGCCTCCGTAGCCTGCTCTGGCGCCTTCGGTTCTGTGACCTGCTCCATCACCTACTCCGGATCCGTGACCCTCCATTACCTGCTTTCTGTTGCCAGCCACGGCCTGGTTCTTCCGCCGCCTGGTCCGCTGCCATCTCGTCTCCTGCTGCCTGCTACTTCTTCCTGTGCCAGCTGCCTGTCTACCCGCCTCGCCTCCCGCCGTTTGATCCACGCACATTGGCCTGGTTCACGCTCCCTGTTCTCTGGAATTGCTCTGGTACACAGGCCCCATCTCTGCCTCCAATTGGACCTCTGCATAGCCAGATCCTGATCGCTGCCCGGACTGCTACAGTGACAATCTGCTGTGATCGGCCCTGCACTCCACCACCCCGGTCTCTGGACTCTGATCTCTCCAACCGGAACTCTCCTACCTCACACCTGGTACCGGCTCTCTGAAGCCTTCATTTACTTCTTTTACCTTCTTTCAATTGCATTTACTGGAAGTTAATCTTTTTACCTCTTTTAATTTTATCATTTTGTACCGTATTGTACTGTACTTTATTTTAATTTATTGCACCGTACCTTTATTTGCTCTATTTCACTTCATCTGCACTTATTTTAATTTTACTGCACTGTATATTTTGCATTTCATATTGTCTCCGCCTCTGCCTTTGTTCTTTTATTGTACAATGCCGCCCCGTACCTTTCCTATACCTATCCTTTCCCCCAGCCCCCTTCTCCTGCCCAACACTCACTGCCCTGCCTCTCACCCTCCCCCTCGCCCTACCACCCCTGATAATCTCATCCGCATCTCCCCTGCTCCCTCCCTCCCTTTCTCATGTGCCCTCTGGAACTCCAGGTCTGTCCGCAACAAACTATCCTCCATCCATGACCTCTTCATTTCCAAATCTCTTGATCTCCTTGCCATCACTGAAACCTGGCTTACTTCTTCTGACACTGCCTCTCCTGCTGCTTTCTCCTACGGGAGCCTCTCCTTCACCCACTCCACCAGGCCGGATGAGCATCCTGGAGGAGGTGTGGGCCTCCTCCTGTCCCCTAACTGCACTTTTCTGGTAATTCCTACCTTACCTTACCTCTCCTTCTCCTCCTTCGAAGTTCACTCCATCCGTCTCTTCTCCCCTATCCACCTCCGTGTCTCTGTCATCTACCGTCCCCCAGGCCCCTCGTCCCTCTTCCTTGACAACTTCGCTGCCTGGCTCCCCCATCACCTCGCCCCTGACCTGCCCTCCATCATACTTGGCGACTTCAATATCCCCATTGACAACCGTTCTGACCCCACCACCATCAAACTTCTCTCCCTATCCTCCTCTCTAGGGCTCACCCAGTGGACCTCCACCCCCACCCACTGTCTCGGTCACTCCCTCGACCTTGTTTTCTCTAATCTCTGTGATCTCTCTGACTTCTCTAACTCTCCATTCCCACTCTCTGACCACCATCTCCTCTCCTTCACTCTGTCCTCCTCCCCTACTCCCCCCTCGCCTAAAGCCACCCTAACTAGGCGCAACCTCGATGCTATTGACCCTATCTCCTTCTCCTCCTCTCTTGAGTCTCTCCTATCTACCCTCCCCTCCCTGGCCTATCCTGACCAGGCGTCCTCTCTCTACAACCTCTCCCTCTCCACTGCCCTGGATGCTGTCGCCCCGGCCTCCGCTATCCGCCGTCGCCGCCTCATTCCTCAATCCTGGCACTCAAAACTCACCCGCTTCCACCAAAAGTGCTCTCGCACTGCTGAATGCCTCTGGAGGAAATCTCGTTCCCTGGCCGACTTCCTTCACTATAAATTCATCCTCTCCTCTTTCTGCTCCGCCCTCTCCCTCGCTAAACAATTCTTTTTCAAATCCCTCATTTCTTCCCAGTCCTCCAACCCCCGCCGCCACTTCGCCACTTTCAACTCCCTCCTCTCTCCCCCCCCTCCTGTCCCGCTCTCCCTCTCTGCTACTGACTTTGCCACCTTTTTCTCTTCCAAAATTGAGGCCATCCGACTTAAGACCTCCTCCTCCCCCTCTACCGCCACCCACACTGCCTCACCTCCCTCCAACAACCAACTCTGGAGCTCCTTTCGTCCCACAACTGGGGAAGAAGTTCGCTCCCTCATCCTCTCCTCTCCTCCCTCTACCTGTCCTCTTGATCCCATCCCCTCCCACCTCCTTCGCTCTCTTTCTCCCACTGTCTGCTCCTACCTCGCTCACCTCTTCAACTTATCTCTCTCCTCCGGTGTAGTCCCCTCCTCCTTTAAACACGCCCTTATCTCTCCCATCCTTAAAAAACCTAATCTTGACCCCACCTCTCTCGCCAATTATCGCCCTATCTCACTCCTCCCCTTTGCCTCCAAACTACTTGAGCGGATTGTCTGCAGCCGCCTCGCCAGTCACCTCTCAGACTTTTCCCTCCTGGACCCCCTCCAATCCGGCTACCGTCCTCTCCACTCCACCGAAACTGCCCTGGCCAAGGTTACTAACGACCTCCTATCGGCCAAATCCAAGTGTCACTTCTCCCTTCTTATCCTCCTCGACCTCTCTGCAGCCTTTGACACCGTGGACCACCCCCTCCTGCTGCAAACTCTTCTCTCTCTTGGCCTCTCCGGATCTGTCCATAGCTGGTTCACCTCTTACCTCGCTAACCGCTCCTTCTCTGTATCCACTTCCGGCTCTTCCTCCCCCCCTACCCTCTCCCTATTGGTGTCCCGCAGGGCTCTGTTCTTGGCCCTCTACTTTTTTCGCTCTACACTTCCTCCCTTGGTGCTCTCATCTCCTCCTTCGGTCTTCAGTATCACCTGTATGCTGATGACATTCAACTCTACATCTCCTCTCCTGACCTTTCTTCCGCTGTCCTCTCTCGCTTGTCTGACTGCCTCACGCCATCTCCTCCTGGATGTCCGCGCACTTTCTCAAAATCAATATCTCGAAAACGGAACTCATTGTCTTTCCTCCGTCCAGACTCCCTTCCCACCACGACCTCTCTATTGTCATCAACAACACCACCGTCTCCTCTGTCACCCAACTCCGCTGCCTGGGGGTCACCCTTGACTCCTCTCTCTCTTTCGCCCCCCACATTCACTCACGTGCCCAAGCCTGTCGCTTCCAACTACGCAACATTGCCCGCATCCGTCCCTTTCTCTCTCAGGAGGCCACCAAGACCATCATACACGCACTCATCATCTCCCGCCTGGATTACTGCAACCTCCTCCTCACCGGCCTCCCCCACTCCTGTCTCTCCCCCCTCCGCTCTATACTCAATGCGGCCGCAAGACTCATCTACCTCTCACGCCGCTCCTCCTCTGCCTCCCCTCTCTGTCTTGCCTTACACTGGCTCCCTTTCCCCTACAGAATCCTTTTCAAACTCCTCACCACCACTTACAAGGCTCTCTCCCACTCTACTGCCACCTATATCTCTAACCTCCTCTCCATTCACACTCCTGCTCGCTCCCTGCGCTCAGCCAATGATCGCCGACTCTCCTCCACTCTTATCACCTCTTCCCACTCCAGAATCCAAGACTTTTCCCGTGCCGCCCCCTTCACTGGAATGACCTCCCTCGTTCCATCCGCCTCTCTCCTACTCTGTGCTCCTTCAAACGTGCACTGAAAACCCACCTCTTCCTTAAAGCCTACCAATCATCCACTTAACCCCTTCACCTCCACTCTCTCTCCCCTCTGCCTCTTCTGGCTCCCCTTGTGTCTTTCTGTTTTCCCTCCCTTAGGATGTAAGCTCAAATGAGCAGGGCCGTCTTCCATCCTGTCTCCTCACCTGTTCTTCTGCTCCATATTTATTGCTGAACTTGCCTGGAGTTTCTGAAGTACTGGTATTTTTGTTTATTGTTTTGTGTTGTTTCACCCTGTATAGTGTACTGTTTGTATGGTGTACAGCGCCGCGGAAACCTTGTGGCACCTAACAAATAAAGGATAATAATAATAATAATAGTGTAGAAGTTATCGAATCAGGGAAGGAAGAGGAGATAGTGGAGTGTACTCTTCCTCCTTCCCTTTTTTGCAGGCTCCAGAGGCTGTGTCTGCTGTCTGTCTGTTGTAAGTAGGTCAGCCTCTTTCCGTTGAACCCTTAAGAGGCACAATAATAGTGTCGGCGTTAAAACTAACGTGATTGTGAGCGGCCAGCTTCTTACACAGCCGAAGTGATTCAAAGTAATTTTTTTCAACAATCGAAATTCACAGGATGCCGGGGTCCCCAGCTTCACACTCAATATGTCAGGGTAAGTGTTGGCGCTGGAATCAGCAGCGCACTTACGTATCCCACCCATGTGGGGAGGCTGATTGGCATGTATGGGCAAGTGGGTAGGCTGATTTGCATGTATGGGGCATATAGGGAGGCTAATTTGCATGTATGGGGCATGTGGGGAGGCTGATTTGCATGTATGGGGCATGTGGAGATGCTGATTGGCATGTATGGGGCAATTGGGGAGGCTGATTTGCATGTATGGGGCAAGTTGGGAGGCTGATTTGCATGTATGGGGCATTTGGGGAGCCTGATTGGCATGTATGGGGCATGTGGGGAAGTCGATTGTCATGTATGGGGAATGTGATGAGGCTGATTGGCATGTATGGGGCATGTGGGGAGGCTGATTGGCATGTATGGGGCAAGTAGGTAGGCTGATTTGCATGTATGGGGCATGTGGGTAGGAAGATTGGCATGTATGGGGCATGTGAGGAGGCTGGTTTGCATGTATGGGGCATGTGGGAAGGATGATTTGCATGTATGGGAAATGAAGGTAGATCTGATGACATATGGAGAGGCTGATGTGTATGTACGGGGCTCGTGGTGAGGTCTGTTGGGAATGTGAAGAGGTCTGAGGGGCATCTTGGCTATTTTTGACTTTGTTTGTCCCTACTTTAACAGTTCCCTCCACAGCGATTGTGGATACAGAAGCACTGTGAGCTACTGTGGAGAGACTGTAAGCACCCTTTGAATCCTTCTCCACTGGACACAGCAGCGAAGTAAGAGCTGAGTTGATTATTATTCTGAACATTTTGGCAATGTTGGATGTCTTATTATTCACTCAGCAAGATATTGTAACTTGTTATATTTTCAATGTATGTGTGTGCGGTAAGTATGCCCATGTTTCTACTGTGTATATGTTTATGCACACATATGTAAAAGGTAAAGTCGGCTCTGTCATATCTATGGATATTTTTTGGCTCTTAGGCTCCAACTGGTTGGCTAACCCTGTACTAGAAGCATAGTGAATAGTTTTCAAAAAAAATTGTATTATACCCCATTCATACTGCACCAAAATCCCGGGTTTTTGCCGGGGCGAGCTCAAACGACCCGGGTCTTGGTGCAGTATGAATGGTACAAGTCAAAAATCCTGGGTCTAAAAACCTGGGTCTTCAACCCAAGATTTATCGAGGGGTAATTCCCAGGTCGGGTTGCACAGAAAACAAGCTGTTTGGCTGTCTGCCTGTCTCTGGAGGATGATGTCATCGGTGGGAGCCCGTGGAAGAAAAAAAAAGTCACCTTCAATGACCACCATTTTTCAGCCAATGAAAACTGCTCTGGTGATGACTCCCACAAATTGCCAGGGCACAGACTTGTGCAGTATGAATGGGGTCAACCCGGGAAATTCCCGGGTCCGAGGTGCAGTATGAATGGTGTTTCTGACCTGGGACGCTCCGAGCCCCGGCAAAAACCGGCTTGAAAAACCCGGGATATTGCCGGGGCGGCAGTATGAAAGCGGTATTATTATTATTATTACAAATATGTTACACAATATTCAGAAAGTGCAAGACATGTAAATAAGTTCACGCTGAAGTTGTTGATTATGTTCTTAACCAGCATAACTAATCTCAATCATGTACTTTGCTCAGTCATGCACCAGAGACAATAGTCAAGAGATAGATATTATGTTACTTATAACCCTATTAGGTGCACTGTATAGTTAATAAGAAAACAGATGCTTACTTAGGGCCTGAATCAAGTCCGAACACAACTTGCATGTAAGTTGCATTTTAAAAAAGAGCACAGAACTTGAGCGTAGATCTGATCACACTGAAATCCAAGTGTATCTCAAGATATGTTTCCATTTGGTGAAAGTATTCTCTGCCTAAACATTACTTGCTGTATATAGACTGGCAGAACAGACTGCAGTATACGCACAAACATATGTACAATATCAGAATGCATAAAAAATATTTTTAAAAAAAATGAATAACTCTTAACCGTATAATCAATGAACATTAAATTCATAAAGATGCTGTTAAATGCATTTTATATACATTCTGTATATAAAATGCATTTTTTATAGTCTATCTTACTTACATACACATATTCTGTGATAGCTAGTGGCACTCATATATGTAATTTTTAAACAAAGACTATGCTGTGTCAGTCATCACTATCAGTCAGCAGTTAGACCTGCTTTGTAGCTGGTGCAAATGATGTTGCTAAAACCAAGCACACTTACGAGAAACCCAGGACATGAACCGCCTACAATCTGTGTGGAAACGCCCTTGACACGAACTTACTGGTCATGGCCTATGTTAGTCCATCCCTCACCACTTCTTTCCGCCTTTGAAATAGTAGTCAGTTGCAAGTGTCATTTACATTTCAGCATGAATTGCATGCAATTGTGTTCATTGGAGTTAGATCTGTTTCTAAGCATGTGTAGAGCTATTTCTTGCAAGATATACTGTGCAAATTGACATACATGCGAACATGAATCAGTCAAAAGTGTAGTGGTTTCTAATACCCACTAACCTGACATGGATAAGTGAAGCACCTCTAATCTATCTTCCCATTTCCTTCTTAATGTCTGTGCCAGTGGCACCCATATGTTAATCATTGGCTAGAGACAGATTCAGGAGAAATTTTAGTAATTTTATGTAAAAAGTTGTCTTTGCCAAATATGCCTTATGAAGAGGACAGAAATGTTAAACATACTAATTACTTTCTATGTTTTGCACATTGTCTGTCTTTGATGTTTTCAAAATAACAATGTAGATTATGTAGGGACAGGTCCACCCAAGCCCTGGGAGCAATCTAGGCGGCATTCCACCTCTCTCCTTTAGGCATTGCCTAATAAGGTAAGAAACAACAGGGGTGAATGGGCAGCATCCACGGCTCCTCAGACTGGGATTGCAGCAACGGCCAGTGTTACATATGTGGGCACCACAGTGGGGAATAAAAACACTGGAGTGACATTATGTAGCTCATTCAGTGGTTTAGGTGCCCCCTAGGTTCTCCTAATTGTAGCACCGTCCCTGTGAAGTGATTACAGGCATGCTGTAAATGAAGCGCCTATGCCTCCATTTAATACATGGTTGATAATGGTTAGCACCATTTAAGATACTTTTAAAAACATCCACTGATATATAGTTAGTATTACAGTTAGGCTTCGCCAGTCAGGACTGTTGGCACTATAGCAGGGTAACCCGCAGCATGGGGTCCAAACGCTATAATGTCAAACCAGCCTCTGGGGTCTGCAAAGAAAAAGTGCAGCCCACCCCCCCCCCCCCTCCCCAATGGTACCCAGCCCTGTGGGCTCTATCCACTCCCCTGGGCAGTGGGTGTGAGGCAATAAAATAGTTTGTAATAAAGACACCATTCTGTGTTGGTGCACAGGTCCCAGCAAGCCCAGGCGGCCATTAACAGTTTGGGCATGCTGGCGCTTGTAGTACCAGCATCCCCATAGCTGCCAGGGCATGCTGGCACTTGGGGAACCACAAGTGCCAGCACGGCCTGACACCCAGGGCCCGCTGTGACCTGTAGTGCCCCAACACAAAAATTAAAGAAACCAGTCACCTCATTTTAACATTAAATTTAATGAAAAATAAAAAAAAAACATTAATACTTACCTGTGTTCGTCATCTGTGAGAGATCCAATCTTGTAAGCTTTAACCAAAAAAAAAATATTCCAAGGGTCCGTGGCTGACCCAGTGAAAATAAATATTCCAAGCGAGTAAACAACTTACCTTCTTTTCTTGCAGCTTGAAAAACTACATAATCCTCCGGAACATGCATGGAAAAATAAATAACTTGATTGTAACGCTGCATACTGACTTCTACATGGAGGAACTCCCGTCTTATAAAGAAAAAATGACAGCTGTTAGGTCTATTTATAACCTGGGACTTTCTCTCTGACAGCATAGGGCAAGCACTTAAACTAGACCTCTAACTGGAGAAGGTGATATGGCTGAAATCCAGCACGCTTCTCAGTGCTCTGGAGGTTGACTTGGATGTGACTGCACGGAAGTCCGCCATTCTTCACCCTATTCAATCCCCTAAATCATAGGGGACATAATAAAAGTATGTGCCTTTTTCACTCCTACATCTTCCTGTTCTGAGCATGCATAGACAATTTTGTGGAGGATACACAATAAAACTGTAGATATGCTTCTTAATGAGTCAGGCCCAGCATGTTTCTAGTCCAGTCTGTCTCTCACCAATCTGTCTATGACTGATAAAATGAACAATAGTTTGTATTACAAATGTTAATACAATGTGAAATATTTCAAATTCTCTGGAGATATGGGAACTTTTACATGTATATCTGTTAATGGTCTATTAATAGCTTGATTATGTTATACCTCTACACATGACTACACATGATCATGATGATTACACAAGTAATGAGTTATTACATTGTTAATACTATATGTCCCACTTTAAATATTAGAACAAAACTGATTTGTTATAAAATTGTGAGTTTACTGCTAGTTGTGTTGCTGACATTTGGCAGACATGAATTTAATTAATAAAATAACAATCTTTCACTATTTTATATTGGGTCAAACATTGTGTGAATTTATAAATTTGACAAGTGAAAATGCAATAAAACAAATATAATAAACATACCTAGATGTAATAATTACTGTCACATGATGTTGACATTCAAGTTACAAATAATATAATCAGTGAAATGTTTGTTATGATGTTTACCAGCTCCAACCTTGACTTATTCCTCCAAAGCTGTTCATAAATCCCTGACACTATCAGATACTTTGCCCTCTGGTAAATACCTGGAAACAAACTGGTTATATCCAGATCTATGTGTACAGGTTGTTCATGTTATTCTCTTGTGACATGGGAATAATGTTTGTGAGATGTTTTGACAGACTCAGCGGACTACTTTCAGGACATGGAGACAAACTGATAGTGTTTTTTATAATTCAGAGCTATTATCCATTGTTTTCTGTCTATATTGTTGTTTGCTTCTGAGAACCTTAATTAAGCTTACGGTACAGGTTTATCCAGTGATAGATAATAATTGGCTGTTTTGGATAGGTCATCTGAGGACTACATAGTTTAAACTCAGAGGGGCATGTATTATCTTACAAGTGGTAGAGTGAGCATGAAGTATGGGTTGTTTTTGCTATTTATTTCATAATACTCTGATAATGAGGCTAAATTAATTTGGTGCATAGTTGCATACAATACTGGAATGTCCACATTGTGTCATAAAGCCTGGAACAACCTCCCTCGCTCCATCCGTCTCTCTCCCAATCTAAGCTCCTTCAAACGAGCACTTAAAACTCACCTCTTCCTTAAAGCCTACCATCCTTCCACCTAACCCATATTCCCCTCTCTCCTCCCGGCCCCTTCTCCCTCCCATATGCATCAACTGACTCCCTTTGTGCCTGAGTCTTGTTTACCCTCCCTTAGGATGTAAGCTCACTTGAGCAGGGCCCTCTTCCCTCCTGTATCCATACCTGTTCTTCTGCTCCGTCCTTACTGCATTAGCCTGCCTGGAGCCTCTGAAGTTTGGTATTTATTGTTTATTGTTCAGTAATGTCTTACCCCGTATAGTCTACTGTTTTGTACAGTGTACGGCGCTGCGGAATCCTTGTGGCGCCAAACAAATAAAGGATAATAATAATAATAATAAAGCCCCAGGCACATCTTTTTGTGCCTTCTTCCGGAAGGATGATAATAACAGAAGTAAGTCTGGGTACACACAGGAGCATTTTCGTCCAATAATCGGGCAAATCAACCGAAACACGACCGTTCGGTCAGAAGTCGGGTTAGTGTGTATAGTGACACAGCGGGAAAAAGTCTTTCCAAAGTGTTGATTGTCGGCTCATTTGGTTGTTTGTACTGTTTAATATTTTCCAACCAATCCACCTAACGATCTTGTAATGGGTATAAGCTTCCGATCGATCCACGAGCAACTGCCGATCTTTCCTGAAGCTGCGACTCCTTTTGGGGCGTGTGTATGTTAATTTCTGATGCTTGTACCTCTCCCACGTGGTGGGGTGTCGTAGGTCACTCATTTGGTAATTAGGTGCTTCTAGCAGTAAAGCAAGTGTCTATTGCATTAATGCGTACAGCATATGTCTGCCATTTTAATTAGAAACCATATCCATATTAGTAATAAAAAAATTGTTTATGTGCGATTGCGAACAAGCGTACACTGTACATGTGCTAACAAATGTATGAAGAAAACATGTTGTCTTCACTTTTTTATGAGGCTTGGGGTAGTTACTGCTCATCTTTCTCTGCCCCTTATTTAAATTTCTTGGGGATATAGTTACATGGACCTCATAAGTCGTTTCAGTGTGTACAAAATTCTAATCTTTGCTCACGACAATATGGCTGTGAAAAGTTGCTGCCCGGATGGTCAGTCTTTCGTTAATCATATAAAACGTGACTAGTGTGTACACATTAATCATCCGAGCGATCGGACCATCGGTCGAAGGTAAAGTCATTGTAGTTAACATGTCGGTCGGAAAATTCTTCAGTGTGTACCTAGCCTAAGTGTGACTTGGAGTGAGGATCTTGCTTTATCTTCTAATCAAAAGGCAGATTCAAAAGTGTCTTGGAGTAGGTATTAAATAATTATGAGTTTTTCAGTGGATGATCAGAAATAAAAATGTGGCATTCAGGCTCATGACTTTAGCACCATCCAGGGCTATACTTGCCTACTTTCCCTGAATGTCTGGGAGGCTCTAGAATTTAGAGAGGAGACAGTCTTCTGCATTCCAGGCAGAGGCAGGCATAAGAATGGGATTTGCGTCATTAAGCTCCTCCCCTGCCACTTGCCAACTGGCTTCACCTCCCGGATGGATCTCTCGGAGGGGAGAAATAAAAAGTTGTCAAGTATGCTCCAGGGCCCAATGTTCTTTTAATTCCCCCACTTTATGAAAAAGCATTTCCCAGCATTCACCAGTATGCATGTAAGCATTTTTACACCATAACAGGCAGTAGACTAAGTGAAAATTTATACAGTTGTACAACCAAAAGAATAGTTGAAGTAGGAGTATGGTATACCGCTATGTACCAGCCCAATTTGAACACATATAACAGGAGATATTTGGATACTTTTTACGTATCTCACCCCAAGCTAAAAGATGTGCAACCAAAAACAGCCAATAAAGCATTTTATTATACATAATATAGTGCTGCATTTATGTGTGTATATAGGCGCACAGCACCATGTTTTATATTTAGTATTTTTATGCATTAGATGTTTGTGCATTTATGTTCTGGCCAGAGCAATTGTTTATTAAATTTACCTTGATTTTACTACATCAAAGTCCATACATTTGGCCCCCACATACACACCACTATCAAAACCTTTAACCTATGTGGAACCAAATTTTAACTCTATTTAGGTTTCTTGCCATGCCATAATTCATATGAATTTTCTCCACTATTCTGGAGAATTGTCTGTTCTGTACATAAGTGTCTGTCAATGTGGCTTCACCCTAATATTTTTCAGATAGTCCTGAATCCATTAACATGCATCTGATCATTTCAGTCAGGGTTCCGTTCTTCCTCTCGGCTATCCCATTTTTTTCTGGTGTGTAGGGTACTGTCTTGTGGTGCGTTATGCTGAGTTGTCTTAAGAAGTGTTCTATTTTGTGTACTGTGAATTCACCACCATTGTCGCTATGAAATGCAAGTGGATTTCTTTGAAATAAAGAATATTTCTAGTCATTGTTACATAATACTGTAAATTGTCCAGTACTTTATCTTCGCCTTGTATCAGGTAAGTGACTGTGTATCTGGAGAAGTCATCAGTGAAAGTCACTATATATCTGTTAGCAGTGCTTTTTTTGTAAGAAAAAAGGTGCCGGAACTAACATCACGTAGTCAATCCCTTTAAACAAACCCACACACGTCAGTTGTGTAACGAAACATAACGGTCACCGCCCGCAGTAAGCTCTCAGCGTGCGATCACACAACCAATCACAAGCTGAGCAGCGCCAGAAGCCAACCAGTGCGGACTAAGTACGCATGCATTGGACTCGACACACAAGCAGCCCCCATGCACCGTTTTAATGATTTTGCCGCCGACCTGCTATGCTCGACAGGGCGATTCAAGTCTACGTGAACCAAACATCAAATGTTCAAAAGTTACCTTTAAAACTTGGAAAATCAGTTGAAAAAAGGTGCCGGAACTCAGTTCTGTGAGTTCTATGACATGAAAAGCACTGTCTGTTACCCTCTGGTGTGTGCACTTGCATTAGGCCACACACGTCGAGGTGTATGAGATCAAGTGGTCTCGATGCTATGCTCTCACTTTGTTTTATACATTCACACCTCATAGTCTGATACTGTGAGATCCTTTGTTAGGTCTATCTTTTGCAGATCTTTTTTAGATCTGGGTGTCTGTGTCCTAGCTCTCTGTGCCCCACATGAATACAGGCATTGTGTCTGTGTGTGCTTATTCTCACCTGTTGTGTTGAAGTTCATATTATGCCACTGGTCACTGGTCTGTGTGCAATCACTTACCTGGGGTGTCATGATGTAGTGTTGTACCCCATTCACTGTTGCCCTCCTCTTCTGCACCAGCTATGGCATAGGTATCGCATCTGCAACCATAGGGTCCCCTGAAAACTCAGGTGTTTTAAAACAAATTTGGTGTGGAGTGGACACTAGTGATGTGCAGTGCAATGTCAAATAACTGTTGGTCATAAAACTGCACCTCGCAACATCTGCTGAGCACCCCCATGCCAGGGACCCGGATCCACTATCTTCCTTCCCGGCTCAATAAAATATCCACCTTCTCCTAATAGCTCCCACCTGATCTCCCCATACCTGGGCGCGCCATTACCTGGGGCCGCATATTCGGTGATGCGACTGCTTGTCTCACCAGCGCCTGCCCTACAGTATGAGGCACTCATCTATCTCTGTTAGAATGTCCCCCTGGTGACCTCTCTTACCGTCACTGGGGCTACATAGAGTAATGCTGCAGGCTTTACAAAGCAGTGCAGGACCCCAGTTTGGGTAAGTAAACTATCGCATTGAGAACTGTTGTCTGCATTTTTTTATAAAAGAGTCTGGAACTGAACGCCCAAGTCCTAGTTTCCATGTCCGTAAAATATCCATGTAAGATCTTTAATAACGTCCAATATTGCAAAATAAAGGGATGGTCCTAAGTGGGAGTAGGTTTGACTCTCATATCACATTTTTACTGTTTCCACATATGTTTTCCAGGGAATTTGGCAGTCAGCAAAGCTAGACTTACCTTGTTTTTATGGGTTTGTTTCCAATGACTGTGAAATCGCTCTGTACCTTAAAATATGCTTGGTGGACAATCGAGCACATTTGTTCATATAACACACAAGTTAACCCGTGCATGATACTCATGCATTCTAGTCAAATCAAGCTACTTAAGGTGTTAAAAAGGTTCTTGTCATGCATTTGGGCCTAGCCCAGGCCTCCTCAGGGGAAGAGCGTTACTTCCCGACTCAAGCGCCCTTTTTTAACATGGTTTTGTCCACATGTCACCACCTCATAATTTTTCTCCATCACCTCATCCTTCATCTTCATCGCCACATCCTTCATCAAGCTACTTAAGGTGTTAAAAACTCCCCACTGTCACCCCCGGCAACCACCAACCACTCCCAACTGTCACTTCTCCTTCAAGAAATATATAGGTCAGTGTATAACTCTGCCCAGCAGGTGGCGCTGCAGCTTGGTTGTTTTTTTTTTCACACACACCACTAGGCATTTATATAGTAGATTCTGCTTTAAGAGATTTTGTGTTCATAAATTACCCTTTCTGTAATGTATGTTGGTCACTAGAATGCTTCTTTTTTATTATATATTGGTCAGTAGAATGCTGCCTGTATAATGTATCGGTCACTAGAATGCTTTCTGTGATGCTCTTTCTATTGTGTAATCCCTTTGCTGGCAGGTGATACTGGCATAAGTGGTGGTGCCACAATAGTTACACCACACTGCAGTAGCACACCAACCTTCTCCTCGGGTCACCTGTGGCTAGTTCAGACTCTCTTCATCTCTGGGCTCTGTTGCTTGAAGTGTGAAAAGGGGTCCTCACACATGCAACATTGGAAAGTGAACTGAACACCAGTGCACCACTAATGCAGTCCACAAAAGGCTTGGGGTCTACCGGCAAAAGCCACAGTCATCACAAGGCTATGACAGGCTGGGACTATAATTGGTATCCCCTTGTAATAGTGAGGCTTAGCCCCAGTCTATTCAGCAATGGGGCTGAATTCTGAAATCACCCCCTTCCCTCCACACACACACACACACACACACACACGCACACATACACAAATCAAAAAATCCAGCGTCATGCTGATAGCACTGTTTCTCCTCTCAACAATCCTGGGCTGTGGGTTTTTGGTGTAATAATTTTAAAATAGTAAATAACTGTATTTTAATATGTGGCACTGCTGGTCCCAGCAGTCATTAGTGCCGATTAAATGCTTGGTTATGTTGGCATTTGTATGTAAGCAAACACAGGTAAAAGACTTAGGCTATGAGCTCTGGTGCTTGCTTCAATTTGTATGGGGGAGTGTTAGGAACCCCTCCAGCCGGCACAACACAACCCAGAATCTACTCTGCCAGTCAGGTGTTTACTGGAGCCCCTGATGGTGGGGAGAGACTGGGCCGCAGACTAACAGAGGGTCGTGAAGTGTGTACCGGCTGGGGAGAACCCAGGCAAGAAGAGTCAGGTCCACGCAGAGGTCAAGGGCCGGCAGCAGACAACAGTATCACTAAACAAGCTGAGGTCAGGGGTCACAGGCAGATAGCAGAAACGGTAAACAAGCCGAAGATCAGGGTCACAGGAAACACAAGCGAAGTCCAATTCAAAGCCAGGGGTCATACACGGGAAATCAGTAGCAGTATCAGGATACAGGAACAGGAACAAGCAGGTCAGCAGACTGGAGCACAGAAGCTATAACCGGCAATGAGGTAGCAGACCTCATTGCCTTAAGTAGTAGACCCAGCCAATCAGAGCCTGGCTCTGATAATCCTCAGCCCCCTACCTATTAATTAGCCCACAGGTGAATTATGTTGAGCGCATGCGCCCGGCTTCTCACCGCCGAGACGCAGCGCTGAAGCGTCCATCCGTTGCCCTGGCAACGGCCGGGTCATGGGCGGAAGTGACGTCCTGGTCGCCATAGCGACGGCCGGGACACAGGTAGAAGGCTCGTAACAGGGAGTGGGGTCAATTTATTTTTTTTCAATTTTTTTAACACAAATTTACAATGCCAGTCATCATAATCTAGTATCTTGATGTAGTATCTTAAAGTGTATGTTTATGTGCCTTACATGTATCTTGATGTGGCCGCTTTGAAGCACATTATTTTGAGTTGCTTGTATCCTTGGCTATTTATAGCTCAAAATACCCACATAAGAGTACAATTTTGTGGCCTGCATTTATCTCTAAATAAGCCCAAATGTCTCTGCAGCTCCTTTGGTTCAGACTAAACTCCCTTGAAATTTTGTCTAGCATTTCTCCTAACTGCACCTATATTATGGGCTTTCCTCTTAGCGCAAAACTGCAGTCAGCCCCATGACAAGGTCAAAGCTATCACAACTTGCCCTTACTCAAACACTGCTCACTATCCTATTAACTTCTTGGAGTATATTTACAAAACTACAGGTTTGAAAAAGTGGAGATGTTACCTATAGCAACCAATCAGATTCTAGCTGTCATTTTGTAGAATGTACTAAATAAATGATACTAGAATCTTATTGGTTGCTATAGGCAATATCTCCACTTTCAAAACCACAGTTTAGTAAATATACCCCATTGGGTCTCAGATAAAGATGAGTAGTTAAGTTACTTATATGCAAACCTCCATCTATCTACGAAGATCTCCATTACCGTGAAACACATGTTTCTCATAGAAGAATTTCAAATACCCAATCTACTACTCTCAGATTCTGAAAATCCTTCAATCCTGCCACTGACTCACCTCCACATGTCAGTACTTTTATTTAACCCCTTGATGGACCTGCCCAATACTAATGCTTTTAAAAAAAGATGTTAGAGTTTTATATCAGTCTCTAGAATGCTTTTTGAATTATATATCAGCCATTAGAATGCTCCCTATATTGAATGTCTATCACCAGAATGTTCTCTGTAATTTTATATCAATGGCTAAGAATATATTGTATATTGATAGCAAGAATGTGCTCTGTGTTGTAAATCAGCCATCAGTTGCTTTTAGGAATTCTACCTATATTTTATTCTATTACTCAAATGTTCTCTGTATTGCCACTGGAATGCTTCCTATACTGTGTATTGGTCACTGGAATGTTCTGTTGAGCATTGCGTTGATTGAGCTTTGTAGTGTTTGACTATATCTCTTTGAAATACACATTTTTCATATATTTAAATGGCTGTGTGAAATGACGCCTACATTAGAGACTCCACGGCAACGGGTTTTTGCTTTGCAACACATTTCACCATTCACTGAATTTCAGTGCCCCAGGTTGATGACCCTGCAGACCTTGCAGGGAACTTCGCATGTTTGATTTGCTCAGAACCGCCATCACTAGGGTACAGTGGTAATTGGTGTGAGAGGCATGGTAAAAAGAAGAGTTGTGGGAGAGAAGTAAAGTAAGCTGTGAGATAGAAACAATAAAAATATCTTGCAGCATGAAGTTTAGATTATTGGGTAAAGCTGCGCTGAACATTGGTTTGAATTCTAGTAAGAGCATACACCCCGTTCACCTCTCTCACACATGCACTGATTAGCTAATGCCAAATATTGACCTGATGACACAGCTCTTTCTACACTCCAAACTACCCACCACAAGCACATGAGCTGACTGTGCAGGAGGTCACAATGCCAGGAAGAATGACCTGGAATGTAATTTACAGACAGGCACAATTTTTATTTATTGCAATATTCTGCTGATGTGTTGTAGACTTAGGGAAATACTCTGCGGACTTGGGGAAATATTAGCAACATATTCTGCAGTTAATGAGTCCTTTAAAATAAGTTATATAGACTTTATTTACATCTTCCAAATTCACATTCCAGCACAGTTCACTTAGATACTTTAGGCAGCACAATTACTTGACACAAGAGCTGACATTTCTGCATGGGACTACCACTCTCTCTATTATCTGTCCCTACAAAAAGGCAGCAATTACTAACTCATACTGGATACCGGTTGGCCTCCTTCTATCGCAAACTGTACAAAGCAAGTTAACAAATGCAGTCTTGGACTTCACAGCTGTCTCTCAGAACGGACACCCATGCCCACACTACTTGACTCTGATACAGGGAAAAAAAAACAACCTGCTGCCCTCGTGGTGATCTCAAACTGATGTTTCTGACTCTGTAGGGTCACTGGCTCCTTTCTATCTCTTTCTGTTCTGGAGCCTTCGTCTCAGAACTCAGACACACTAAAACACTTAGCAGCATATGCCCCAACAGTAATCTCGGCATTTAAATTCACTCAATATTACCTGAACAGGTTAGAGTTGAAGGGACAAATGTTAGACTTGAACAAACAGGAAATAAAGCTCAATCTCTTGAACCAGAGTATAGCTTGTACTTAAGCTTAAACTCCTCTCAGCACGTAGAGAAACATGTTTTTAAACACCATGGCCCTGCAAATGCTCTCACCTACACCTCTAAGGCCTTCTCCTTTTAGCATAGTAAACTAATATCACACAAGGCACACCTAGCCACACACAGTACACAGCATGAATATAATTAGGTATAAAAACTTTTCCTAGGAAAACATAACAATAATGTTCTCATAAAAATGTTTGCCCCAGCAAAGAAAATAATTATAGCATCACATAACTCCTCAGTCCTCATATACTGCTTAGTCTGCTAATATTTGGTTCTCATCGGTGCCACACTCCAGCCACAGCAAGGCTCCGGATCACCAGCTCCAGAATTTCTTCTGTTGAACTGGACAGTCTCTCACACAATCCAATTAATCTCCCCTGTTCACAGGACAGTGAGACCTTCCCCAATCAGACTGATGCCCCCTCTACTCTTTCTGGGTAAAACAGTTAAAATTTCAATAACAACTTCCATTTATGAAATCTAATACCAGTACATACACTATATGGACAAAAATATTTGGCCACACCTGTTAATTATTGAATTGAGGTGTTTTAATTAGCCCTGTTGCCAGAGGTGTATAAAATCAAGCACTTAGCTATGCAGTCTTCATTTGCAAACATTTGTGATACAAAATGGGTCATTCTGAAGAGCTCAGTGACTTCAGGTGTGGTACTGTGATAGGATGCCACCTAAGCCACGAAGCAGAAGACCATGTAAAATCACAGAGCAGGGCCAACGACTGCTAAGGCGCATGGTGCGCAAAAGGCACAAACACTCTGCTGATTCCATAGCTGAAGAGTTCCGAACTTCCACTGGCATTAATGTAAGCACAAAAACTGTGCGACTGGAGCTTAATGGAATGCGTTTCCATGGACAAGCAGCTGCATGCAAGCCTCACATCACCAAGACCAATGCCAAGCATCAGATGGAGTGGTGTAAAGCACACAGACACTGGACTATGAAGCAGGGGAAACATGTTCTGTGGAGTGACGAATCACGCTTCTCAGTTTGGCAGTCAGGTGGGCGAGGCTGGGTTTGGCGGATGCCGGCAAAATGTTACCCTCCTGACTGCATTATGCCAACTGTGAAGTTTGGTGGAAGAGAGATAATGATATGGGGCTGCTTTTCAGGGTTTTGGCTAGGTCCCTTATCTTTTTGTTCTGCACAAGAAAATGAGCAAGAAAGGTTATTAGATATTTTTTCATATATATTTCCAGTTAGATATTATATCAACATTTGAGTTTCCCTATTAGAATATGGCGCACAGCGCACTCTTGCACAGTGTTGCCAACAGCTATCGATCATGGCCATCTTTACCATGCTATCCACTGCCATTGAAATAGGGGATCTCATGAAGACCATTGTCATGGTGTTGATTTCTAACCTTGTTTGTGGTATCTAGAAGTTTTTACTTTATTTCTAACTTATTTTTCTCTTTTGCTTCAGGCATTGGTAATTTACAGCATTCTGGAAGCATTTCTAGAAAGTATGAAAATTTGTGAAGGAGAGTCATTGAAGTGTGACAATAGATGCTAACTTTCTGGGAAATGTAAGGTTTCCAAAATGTCAATGCCTCCAGATAGTAAAATTAGAGTAAAGGTAGAACATCCTTCTTCAGTAAAAAAAAAAAAAAGCAAAATGGATAACAGACTTTGTGCATTTTACGTCTACGACAAAAGAAATATCCCCCTAGTGATTCCAAAGTGTTGTGAAATATTTTTAGAATGTGTTCGGAAGAGAGCAGAGTGGAATAATATTGAATATCTGAACATTATCTTCATTTAGGAGTCTTTACACTTGAAGAACTAAAAAATGAAAAAGCATCTCGGCGTTTGGACTGCTACATGCAATATACTCATAAAGCTAATATGGATCGAAGTAATAGGTTCTACAAATAGCAAATTTGTGAGCCATTGCCATCTACCTCCAGCCAAAAAGAAATAATACCCTTTTTGCAATGAAGAATAAAGTAAATAAATCCATTATATTTGATAGCAAGCTATTCAGCATGCATCCTGTTGAAGACAACAGATGAACTGTCCAACAATGACAATTTCAAGATTCGTCTAAGTGATTGTACAGATCATGGAGATCTTCACGCCAAGCATTTCACAAACAATGCTGTTCATTGCAAATGGTGAACTCGCTCACTGAGCTGCACAGAACTTTGTAAGAGTGGTGGTGACAAAGAGCACTGCGAGAACAATGATGTTAAGATGATGAAAGTGTTCTTTGGGAAGCTGATAATGAATTCTAAAACCTTTAGTGCAGGCCTGTCCAACCTGCGGCCCTCCAGGTGTTGTGAAACTACAAGCCCCAGCATGCTTTGCCAGTAGACAACCTGTTGATAGCTGGAAGGGCATGCTGGGACTTGTAGTTTCACAACATCTGGAGGGCCGCAGGTTGGACAGGCCTGCTTTAGTGCTTTCTTTAAATGTATATAGATATTGTAATTTTAATAAATATTTCAATGTCAAAGTTGCAAATTACTTCATGCTTCCAAATTAGTGAACTTATAATTGAGGGCTAGTGATAAAATTAGCAATATACAAGGCTATATCTCTTAAAAATGGTAAAAAAAACCATAATAACCTTTTTTCATAGGACCACTCTGAAATGAGTTATAGTCTAAAGTCTATGGGCCTGAGTCATTAAGGAACATAAGGGGAATAAAACGAGTAAATGTTCTCCAGGATAAACGATGTCAAGGGGTGCAAATTAGTATATTATTTTGCACATAAGTTAAATACTAGCTGTTTTTTCATCTAGCACACAAATACTTGATAGTTTTATTTTTACCATGAAATTTAAAGTTGATCTAGGACAAGCCCTGTCCCAAATATAAATCTGTTTTAAATTTACCTCCTTCTCCAATGCAACATGGTTTTGCCCAGGTGCAAAGTTACTCCATTTTTATGCTTTGCTTTCCTTAATGACTCAGGCCCTAAGTGAGTGTCAATAACAGCTTCCATCTGCATTTATGATGTCAACTAGGCAACCAGCCACAAATTCAGTCAAAACACTTTTTAGCACATGATAGTACACTATATTAGCAATGTATTACTAGTACTCATTCCTGCCCTACAATCAAAATAAAATGGACCGGGTTATTGTGACAGATGCCCATACACTATATCAGAAACACCAACATTTTAAAGCAACAAGAATTAAAAGCAGTTCCTTAGCAGGACTATGTGTTGCAGTGGTCCCAATGCAGCATCCTGATCTTGATTCCACTGGGGCCAGGGTAGTATTGAAAGTATTTAGCCTCTACCCCATAATCAGCCACAAACTGCACCTCATGCTTTAGGATGATGTGGTTATGAAGCCAGTTCAGTTTTGCCATACTCATTTAAACGTATTTATAGGGCGCCACTGAAACCACAGCAGCATGGCCAAAATCCTGAATGCCAGAGTGTTAGGTGATGATAGGAGAAGAGGAGAGGCAAAGGTCGTGTAATAATATAGTGGGCAAGTAGAGGAGTATTTCTTGACAATACTTGGAGGGTGAGGGAAAAGACCACACATTGAAGCACTGTGCCACTGGTCTGAAGAAATCCTACTGTTCTGCAGCTAGTAATCCCCAATCCCAATCTGCCCTCTGAGCCTCAACCACTCCTCTTGTTTCAGCTGTGCCCTTTTCAAATTAGAAATTAGAACGTAAGCTCTCCTGTTTACATGTCTACATTTTTTTCACATGTCCCTATTTTATTTATGCTCTATTTTCCTCATTGTCAGCCATGCGGAGCACATGGTGCCTGTGGTGCCTTTCAAATCAATGATAATAAAAATAATGCTAGAAAAACTGACCTCTTCATTCAGCTAATGCATTGCCTGACAGTGTAAATATCCATAAGTGAAGACATAGGGACACAATCTTTCACCTGGATCAGACCTCAGAGTGCTAACTCACCTATGCTGTGCTTTTGACTACTCAGGACCAGCAGCAATATATTTTACCTATGTAGGCTCATCTGCAGGTACAATTAAAAGCTCCAAACATTGGAGCCCCCTGCCTCTGATGCAGGCACCTCTGAAGAGTGCCCATTGCGATGCCAGTATCGGCTGTACCTGTACTAGTGTACTGATGCCCTCCTCCACACAATCACTTAGCTGTGGAATTATCAGCCTTCCATGCCAATTTCCCTCAGACTAAATAGCCTTGACAGATAGGTTAAGGAACATGAATGGTGGAAAGAACACTTCAATTATCTGCACACCACAATGGAAGTACTTTGTTTTGAAAATTGTGGTTGTCATATGTAGACTTTCTATCCAGCATCTGCCTCTCTTTGTTTCCCTTGAATGTTTGGATGAAAGCTGTATACATACCCTGCCAGTTGCTAGATGATAAAGTCCTCTATGTAAAGTTTTGGTATGGTATCGCCCTCATAGCAGTACTCTTTTGTAAAGTCCATTTTGTAGATTTTTGGCTGGAAATCTGAAATTAATATATATTTAAGGGATGTAGATATCCAGATTTGTTCAGATATGTCATCCCAAAGGTATTGTTTTGACTGGGTTGACAGTAGAACTGACTTACTCTGCATTGAGCCAATAATCCTACTTGTGATGTGCATAGCTTAGCAAAACAGAAAATCCCTGGTAGATGGTGTAGATATATTGCATCAATAACACCTATTGCTGAAATACCTATGTAGGTCTTCCACCAGGTTAACAGATTTGTATCCTCTAACTCACATTTCAGACTCGCCAGCTTCTCTCTATGCATTATGGCGCCTCCCAATCAGAACACACTCAGACACATTTAAGCACTTAGCAGCCAAACAAAACTGAACATCTATTTCAACAGTGAAATTTACTCAGCACTACCTGAACATGTCAAAGTCAAAGGGACAACAGTTACACCTCAAGATGCATGTTTTAAACCATACTTGCCAACATTTTTTTTTTTTTTTCCGGGAGATGCCGGCTGGGACGTGGGCGTGCAGGGGGCGGGGCTGCGAAATCGCGTCATTTTGGCCCCGCCCCCGTGACGGAATGACGCAAATCGCGTCATTTTACAGTGGGGGCGGGGCTAAACGCCGCGATTCCGGGTGAATCGCGGCGTTTAAACTAATTTTTTCCCCCTTCGTATCAGGGAGATTGCCACACTCGTCCGGGAGACTCTCGCAAAATGCGGGAGTCTCCCGGACAATCCGGGAGAGTTGGCAAGTATGTTTTAAACACTCGTGTCCCATATCTCACCTAGTTTCACCATAACTGTGCATGGCCAAATAAGACATTACTGCTGTTGCCCCTGTGATAGATGGTATCCTGTGCGTGGGAGTTCTTGATAAACAATTTACTTTCCTTCTGATAAAGAGCACCAAGCCAGTCAAATGAGATTTTCTGGGAGATTAACCCACAGACAAAGTCCAAACATTCAATGAATTAGAACAAGTGCACAATAGTTTCTTACTTCCTAAATTGAAATCATTTTTAATTTTACACAGGACAGGTGAAATCAGAGTTATGTACGTACACAGTAATTTTAAGTTCGAGAGATAGGATGCAAAAGAGTACTTTCTAAAACATTACAAATCTAAATATTAGCTTAATTGCTGAACTAATAATGCATTTCATTAACATTCATTTATCATGCAATTAAAACAAGTTTTGTGGGAAAAAAAAACTATGAAGTGACAGGCTTTATTAGCTGTTTTGATTTTGAGGTCACTGTTTTGTTGAACCTTTCAATTTGCTGAAAAAGTACAGCTTTTCACAAGTTCTTTTTTGTATGCAGCCAAATGCTTAGAATGCAAACTGAGTGGAATTCAGTTACCAGATGTTTCTTTCCCTGGGAAAACCACCAACTAACTGCTGGCAGACAACTCAGGGCATGTGAGGTCCTCCTGGCCCGATTACTGAAAAATTTTGCTCCATCCTGTAAACAAGGGTAAACACATCTATACTTCATGTGCTGACAATGGAACTGCAATTAATTGCTTGAAAAGCTTATTTCAATTCACATGTAGTATTAGCCATGGAAACTCTATAACAGATAATGGGTCTATTTGCATATTTGTTTATGGAAACTGTGAAGTTTCAAGTCTTCATTCAGGTATGAGTAAACTAATTTTAACCACTTCATAACTGAAGGGTATTTGCCTCCTCATAATCGAGCTGAGTTACATGTTCTTGTGATGCAGTCAGTTTTGACCGACCAAAGCAGATCTAGTGAATGGCATCCTCAAGTTAACTGTGCTTTTATTTTTTATTTTAACTCCGTCTCTATTGTTTTTTTGTTTTGTTTAAAGCTATACTGCAAGTGTTTTTGTGATGCAGCCATAATGCTATGGGTGTCTTCATCATCATCATTTTCATCATCATCATGTATCTTTTCAACAGGTCTCTAATATCCACAAAGAGCTTCTAGCACCCACCTCCTAAGAAGCGTATCTGGAAATGCTTCTAAGTCTTATTAGGTCATCTCCAGGGGACGAATGTCATGTAAACATGCCCTGAGTGTAGTCAACTTATGAATAAGTAGTGAATTATTTAGATAATAAAGTGTTATTGATGCTCACCTCACTGACTATATGAGAGTGGGATGGAAACTAAGTCAGGATTTTGCAATGTTAGGACAAGGGGGTTTCAGTAGATTCCCAGTGACAAGAGCTTGTGCTTAACCTTCTAAAGGAGATGTATTAGCATCCATTTATTTAGCTAGTGTATACAGAATAACAACCTTTAGGAGATAACTGTCACCCACAGCTGAAGTTGATGTTTCCTGTACCACATGTGTAAGAATAAAAGTGTTTATTAAGCTCAGAACACTAAAAGTTTGCAAAACAGGTGGGATGATCCTAGGCAGCAAAAATCTGCATACCTTGCCACTGTGGATGAGACCTGTACCCCACAGAAAGGTAATACCCTCCTTAAACCTAGCAGGGCCGTCTTTTCCATTGGGCATGATGGGCAGCTGCCCGGGGGCCCCACAGGCAAGGGGGCCCCAA
This sequence comes from Mixophyes fleayi, assembly GCF_038048845.1. Lineage (NCBI taxonomy): Eukaryota > Metazoa > Chordata > Amphibia > Anura > Limnodynastidae > Mixophyes > Mixophyes fleayi. The sequence goes on from NC_134402.1 coordinate 135,844,746, forward strand.
AGGCAAGGGGGCCCCATAGGCACGCCTCTTAATGAGAATAAATAATCCTGCAAAAGAAAAAAAACCTGCAAAAAAAACCTACAAGGGTCACTGAGCAAGTACATCTATCTATCTCTATCTCTATATATCTATATCTGTATCTGTATACATCTATATATCTATATCTAGGGGCCCCGGTGCACTGCTTTGCCCAGGTGCCCATAATGTTGTTAAGATGGCCCTGAACCACAGCATGTGTCCATAGAGGAAGAATGCCAAATAAGATTATCCAGCAGGTGTTAGAGGATATATACAAAAGTGGAAGCTGCTCAAATCCATTTATAGGCCATAACAGGTGCTTGAAAGGGTGGGGTTATCCTGCAAGGAACATACACACAACATTTTTTCCCCCAGCACACTGCTATAGCCAGCAACAGATCTGCCATTTCTACTGTAGATAAAAATGCAAAAGTCTTTGTTGCACACATTTACAAATATATGTTTAAGCCATCCGCCACGCCAAGGCGCTTTTGCTAGTAGGATAGTCCTACTCTAAACAATGAGAGTCCCATATATTTGGGCCATACATATGTGTTTTTAAATTGAGAGCCAACTTACCAAAGAGGTACCCCAGAAGCCTCCAAACAGCAATTCAGTGCCAGTACCCCCTCTCAGCTACTGACACCAACATGCCTCTCAGACAAATACAAAAGTGGAAGCTGCTCAAATCAATTTATAGGCCATAACAGGTGCTTGAAAGGGTGGGGTTATCCTGCAAGGAACATACACACAACATTTTTTCCCCCAGCACACTGCTATAGCCAGCAACAGATCTGCCATTTCTACTGTAGATAAAAATGCAAAAGTCTTTGTTGCACACATTTGCAAATGTATGTTTAAGCCATCCGCCACGCCAAGGCGCTTTTGCTAATAGGATGGTCCTATTTTAAACAATGAGAGTCCCATATATTTGGGCCATACATATGTGTTTTTAAATTGAGAGCCAACTTACCAAAGAGGTACCCCAGAAGCCTCCAAACAGCAATTCAGTGCCAGTACCCCCTCTCAGCTACTGACACCAACATGCCTCTCAGACAAATACAAAAGTGGAAGCTGCTCAAATCAATTTATAGGCCATAACAGGTGCTTGAAAGGGTGGGGTTATCCTGCAAGGAACATACACACAACATTTTTTCCCCCAGCACACTGCTATAGCCAGCAACAGATCTGCCATTTCTACTGTAGATAAAAATGCAAAAGTCTTTGTTGCACACATTTGCAAATGTATGTTTAAGCCATCCGCCACGCCAAGGCGCTTTTGCTAATAGGATGGTCCTATTTTAAACAATGAGAGTCCCATATATTTGGGCCATACATATGTGTTTTTAAATTGAGAGCCAACTTACCAAAGAGGTACCCCAGAAGCCTCCAAACAGCAATTCAGTGCCAGTACCCCCTCTCAGCTACTGACACCAACATGCCTCTCAGACAAATACAAAAGTGGAAGCTGCTCAAATCAATTTATAGGCCATAACAGGTGCTTGAAAGGGATATAACAAGGTCAGCAACCGCATTAAAACAAGGCAAATTGAGTTTATTGGTAAAAATTCCATCTGCCAAACTATATGTCACACATTGGACTTGAGAGAATGATTCTGAAGTGAGAAAATTTGCACAATTAGCTTTTCGCTCCACTCTTATTAGAGAGGATGAGTGAGTTTTATGCAGTCACACTGGAATACCAGATGTGCCTGCATAATTTGCCCCAGATATTAATCCAGCCTAAACTTCAATTATTGGAGAAATAATACATAATGACTCTACTGACAAAATCTACAGGAAGGTCCAACATAAAGTTGCTGATGTAGCAGGACCTTTATTGTTTGTATTATTCAAAGAAGAGTGAGAGGGCAATTAGCATGTTCTTCAGAATCCTTAGTCGCCTTTAAATATACCCTACTTAAGGCTAATAGAGCTACCCATACTATTGAACAGTCCTTCAATTACATTACAGAATACTTCCAGTTGTCTGCAGCAGGACTTTCAGATATGGCCCTAAGTCTTCAGACTTCCCAAATTTTACTGATGCTGAATTATTTGTACCTCAATTTATTGAAGGAGCTAAGGTCCACCATAAGCCCTAGATCCTTTTTGGATTGTAAAAAAGCACACAATATTACCAGAAAGCCCTTTTAACAAGGGGGTTGAACTGCAAAATTCAGAGGCTTAGGGAAAGCCCATAGAGATCAGATCACCTATAAGCCACAATTCCAGAGGTGCTGGATCCGATGCCTGGAATCCAATCAAGAAAGGGAGAAATTAGGGTAAGTGTTTTGCCTTTTCCTTGTCAACATTTTACTGTCAAAAATACTTTACTGTTGTGACAACACATTACCACAGATTAATGATTGCTAAGAGTAATTCAATCAAGTTTAAAACTTCCGTTGATATGAGTCCCTCAGATATTTTCTTGTTCAAGGCAGTCAGAGATTAGAAGAGGAATTCACTTCTGCCCTACATCAAGGGAAAATAGAACTAGGTGACCCACATTGCAAACGGTGGACCAGTCACCCTTTCCTTATCAAAAACAGGATGATACTTTCAGACCTGTGCTGAATGTCAGATGCAATGGCCCCTATACCTTTACACTTATCATGAAGGCAGTTGTAAAACACCTTCAGCAACAAAAATTTCATTGCATTATCTATCTGATGAAATGATTTTAGGCCATCCAGATTACAATACTCTAGAGCAGAGGTGGCCAACCAGTCGGAGACTAAAAGCCAAAAAATACCCATAGATGCGACAAAGAGCCAACGTTACTTTATACATATATATATATATATCTATGTGTGCATATACATATACACAGTATAAACATGCGCATACTTACCGCACACACATACTTTGAAAATATAACAATTTACAATATCTTGCTAAGTGAAAATGAAGACATTCAATATTCACAAAATGTTCAGAATAATAATCAACTCAGCTCTTACTTCGCTGCTGTGTCCAGCAGAGGAGGATTCAAAGGGTACTTACAGTCTCTCCACAGTAGCTCCACAATCGCTGTGGAGGGAACTGCTGAAGTGGAGATAAAAAAGTCATAAATAGCCAACATGCCCCTCAGACCTCTTCATATTTCCACGAGACCTTACACGTGCCCCCCCTACACATCAGCCTCTCCACATGCCATGAGATCTACCCACAGTTCCCATACATGCCAATCAGCCTTCTCACATGCCCCATATATGACAATCAGCCTCCTTACATGCCCCTTATATACCATCATACCTCACCAGATACCCCTTCACATGCCCCTAGACCTCACCAGATACCCCTTATATGCCACATGCCCCTTATATGCCATCAGACCTCACTACATGCACCGTATATGCCATAAGATCACCTGACATGCCCCTTATATGCCATCAGACCTCACTAGATGCACCTTATATGCCATCAAACCTTTCCACATGTACCTTATATGCCATCAGACCTCACCAGATACCCTTTATATGCCACAAGATCACCCCACATGCCCCTTATATGCCATCAGACCTCACCAGATGCCCCTTATATGCCATCAAACATTTCCACATACCCCAGACCTCACCAGATGCCCCTTATATGCCATAAGATCACTCCACATGCTCCTTATATGCTATCAGACCTCACCAGATACCCATCAGACCACCCCATCAGATCTCCCCACAAGCCCATGAGTGCAACCAAATTTGATTAAATTTAACAATATGCCCCTTACTTACTATTGACACAGCCGCTGGACCAGCAAAAAAGGCAGTAGGGAGAGCATGCTGCACTGTCTCCTCCTCCTTCCCTGACTGGAGTGTCTACATACTGTGACCTCCATGGGTTGTTAAGAGGAGGTCACATGACTGGGAATCGGCATTGGCTGTAGAACGAACTGCCCCTAACGGTGCCTGGATCATCAGAGCTGCACTGGCAGGGGACTGATCAGCCCTGCCAGCATCAGAGCCACATTTCCAAGTCAAAAGAGCTGCATGCAGCTCCGGAGCCGCGGGTTGGCCACCCCTGCTCTAGAGCAACACATGGAATTTAATTGTATCCCTTCTTCAAGCCTGAGATTTATAGGGGACAAACAGAATTTAATTCTAGTTCAATTTCCGACCATTTACCTTTCTTGGGTTCAAATTTGTCAGTTCTCCCAGAGAAATGGCTAGAAACACATGATTTCATTCTGAAGGTCATTGTGAACATGGGACACAAGTGGCTGATATCAGCTAATCTGCCATCAAGGTTTGAAAATTCATGTTTTTTGGGTTTAAGCCATTCTCTCCTAGTGGGCAACTTTCACATACTGTATGGTGACGTGCATTATTTTGGTGGGCTGGCTCTCAGTTTGAGGGATCTCAAACCTAATGTTCATTACTATTGCACTTGTTGCCTCAACTATGTGTTATGTGTTTTTTAATAGTTTGAGGACTAAGGTTACTTCCACATGAATGTTTTTTCTTTGCGATTTGGAAGTGTCTTGAATGCAATATTCAATGGACAAGACGCATAATAAATCGAGAAAAAAATGCGTGGAACCTTATGTAAACATTTTTTCCCCAGTGCAATTTTGCTGCAGCCTAAAGCATACAAGCATAATTTTAGTAACATTGCATTTCAATTGAAAGATTGAAAAAAACAAATATATCCCAGTCTAAGATCAGATGATATATCCCCACTTTAGAACAAGTGGTTGTCTTCCTTGTATAGAAAAGGGCTGAAATATAAACTTTCTTTAGTTTCTCCTTCATAGACTTCATTACTAGAAAATATAAATATGGGTTGTAGTTTCTCCTTACTTCAAACAGCATTGGTAGGCTGAACCTGAATGGACGATCTGTGATGTGGGTATCTAGAGGGCAAACTTTAAGGTGCCCACACATGAGCTGATCCTGCCATACGTCCCTTCTGTAGTCATAGAGTGCTACATGCAGATGCTGGATCTTAATGGTCAGGGTAGTGGTGTACAGGAGCTGGGACCCGCGGATGGTGGGTGAGGGAGAAGAGTAGAGGTAAGACTTTAATGGTGTAGACTATCAAGGAGTGCAAGAAAACATATCAGGAGTGGTGGAATATAACAGTTTGTAGAACTGTGAATACCGATGTGCCAAATAAAATTGTGAATAAGAAAGAAACAAGGGAAATTAAGTAAGTAATTGCATAGATGAAAAATGAATAAGGGATAAAGTACAATAGTCCAGGGATAAAGTACAATAGGCAGCACAGTGGCCTAGTGTTTAGCACTTCTGCCTCACAGCACTGGGGTCATGAGTTCGATTCCCAACCATGTACTTATCTATGTGGAGTTTGTAAGAGCTGAGTTGATTATTATTCTGAACATTTTGTCAAAGTTGGATATATTCTTTTTGACTTAGCAAGATATTGTAAATTATGGTATATTTTCAAAGTATGTGTATGTATGTGCTCCAGTTTCCTCCCATATTACAAAAAACATACTGGTAGGTTAATTGGCTTCTATCAAAAATTGCCCCTAGTCTCTCTGTCTCTCTGTCTGTCTGTCTGTATCTGTGTGTGTGTGTATGTTAGGGAATTTAGATTGTAAGCTCCAATGGGACAGGGATTGATGTGAATGAGTTCTCTGTACGGTGCTGCGGAATTAGTGGCGCTATATAAATAACTGATGATGATGATTAATAGTTTAACAATAAGTGTTAGGCAATAATGGTTAATAGGAGGCAAAGGAACCAGGTGAAAAAGAAAGGGGGTGCAGGGATTGGGAAGGAGGAGTGGATGAAGTAAGCAATAAAGAGAGAATAAACAGTTACCACCTTAAAAGTAAAACTTTCATAATGTACTCATTATATTGTTTATAATTGTCAATGCTGATGTTCCAATTATATAGCAGATTTTTGCTGGGTAATGAAAGATGAGAAAAATACTTGACCAATGTCCACCTAGCACAAAAATAGATTAATATGGTTATATCAGTACACCAGTGTGAAAGTGCATCTCACAGGACAAAGTCTGTATTATTAGAGAGAGTAGCATCAGATATTGCTTATCTTATTAATGAGATGCTGATGATGGTTCATTGGACTCAGCAAAAATAAAAATGTGTTAGTGATCTATAGAACAATGCTGTTTTAATTCTTATTTTATTTTGGGTTTTTTTTAAAGCCACAAACCTCTTTAACCAATCCAGGCTGATCCCCTTATTTGTACATGAGGATTAGCCTGGACACTTTACATTTACTATAGTTAGCAGGGGGGTGGGTCTTCCCCTCTGTCCATGTGCAGGCAGTTGCCGTGGAGCTCAACAACCTATCAGCACTGGCATCTGTTAGTCTGGGGTGGGAGATCTAACCTCTAGATGTGGAACATACCGAGCTATAAAAAATCAAAACAATGCTTCATAACATCATTTATAGCCAGCATTCCTAAATACACTAGAGATCCCAATTCATGACCAAATTCATGCTATTAGACATGCTATCATGTCTTATTAGAAATAAAAAAATGAATGATTTTCTCGTCCTCAGCAGTATTTAAAGGAACAAGATATGACTGTTTTCAAAGAGGTAATTATTTCTTTCTGAGATAGGACTATATTATTCGAAGAGTTATATTTTTATATATCTATTATAGGATCCACTATTTTTTTCTGGGTTATGTGAACTGAGAACTGGTACCTTTCTCAATTATGAAGATTTTCTATGTATCTAAATGACCACTAAATTGATTTAATATTGGTGCAGTCATTTATAAGCCAAATTCAACTGGAGAATACCAGCTAATGCACGATCCCGATGCATTAGACTTGTAAAGAGTTTTAGGTACATCTCCATATCTATATCTCACTTCATGAAACGTGTTTGATCTCTATTTCTTTTAAAAATAGTCCATAGGGCTGTATACTTTTAGTGGCATATTTAACAATAACCTTTTTTTGGGACGATCATTTTCATTCCTTATCATAATGATAAGGAATGAAAGATCGTGAGCATTTATTAAAAGTGCTAAGTACTTGATAAACTGCTGTCCCTGCGAACACTACAATTTACCTGTCTCCTATCTCCTCCATGGTCACTATCGCATATTGGCCACCTTTGAGAAAGTAACTCATACTTGCCGACTTTTTAAATAAGCTGTCCGGTAAGGTGTCCGTCAATGGGGCGTGGTCACGCGAACAGTGTCATTAGACCCCACCCATGGCAATCATTGTCATTTTCGCCCAATTGCGAGCAGGAGGCAGGGCCACAATGACACATTTAGCCCCACCTACTCCCACTTTGCCAACGGAGATAGCCGGATCCGGGAGGTTTGCCTGCTTTCTCGGGAGTGCGGGAGAACTCCCAAAAATCTGGGAGTCTGCCAGACATTTTGGGAGAGTAGGCAACTATGTAGTAACTGAATGGGTCAGCAGGAAGATGCTGTAAGAGATCCGAAGATCCCTCTACCTTAATGCTCTCTCCATAGGTTTGAAAGGCTAATGCCATTTTCAGATGGCATTAGCAATCGGGCACAAGTTCTGTAGAAACCTATGGGGACTGCTATTGCTTACAATAACAGTGGGACCACTGCAGATAATTCAGATATCTGCTGTGATTCCCTACTTATAAATCAATAGGATACTTAAAAATGTGGTTATCCCCCAAAAACTGCTGGTTTGGGGGATTTTACGCAGTCACTTAATTTAATAAAGTTTATCAAAGAATATAACTGAAGCCATGGCACAGCTGTTACCTAATATCGTTATAGTGTTATTAGTGTGACACTTGTACTCGGTTTAATTTAATTTAATTTACTAATTTAACCTGAACAGGCAAGAACATTATTTACATCATGCCAACTCACTATGTCAATTTATTAATTTTACTCTAACTGTTATGTCCCAATATATATCATAATACAGTCAAGGCCAAAAGGTTTGAGAATGACACAAGTATTAGTTTTTGCAAAGTTTGTTGCTTCAGTGTTTTTAGACCTTTTTGTCAGATGTTGCTATAGTATACTAAAGTAAAATTACAAACATTTCATAAGTGTCAAAGTCTTTTATAGACAATTACATGGAGTCAATATTTGCAGTGTTGATCCTTCTTTTTGAAGACCTCTGCAATTCACCCTGCCATCTTGTCAATCAACTTCTGACTGATGGCTGCCTATTCTTGTCTAATCAATGCTTTGAGTTTGTCATAATTTGTGGGGTTTTGTTTACCCACCAGCCTCTTGAGGATTGACCACAAGTTCTCATGGGTTGAAGGTCTGGGGAGTTCGACCCAAAATTTTGATGTTTTGATCCCCAAGCCACTTTGTTATCACTTATGTCTTATGGCAAGGTGCTCCATCAAGGCATTGTTTGTCACCAAATTGTTCTTGGATGGTTGGGAGAAGTTGCTCTTGGAGGATGTTTTAGTACCATTCTTTATTCATGGCTGTGTTCTTAGGCAAAATTGTGAGTGAGCCCACTCCCTTGGCTGAGAAGCAACCCCACACATAAATGGTGCTTTACTGTTGGCATGACACAGAACTGAAGGTAGAGCTCACCTTTCCTTCTCTGGACAAGCATTTTTACAGATGCCCCAAACAATCTGAAAAGGATATTCATTAGAGAAAATGACTTTTCTCCAGTCCTCAGCAGTCCAATCCCTGTACCTTTTGCAGAATATCCGTCTGTCCCTGATGTTTTTCCTGGAGAGAGGTGGCTTCTTTGCTGGCTTTCTTGACACCAGGCCATCCTGCAAAAGTCTTCGCCTTACTTTGCGAGCAGATGCACTGACACCTGCCTGCTGCCATTCCTGAGCAAGCTCTGCACTGGTGGTGCCCAGATCCCACAGCCTAATGAACTTTAGGAGACAGTCCTGGCACTTGCTGGATGTTCTTGGGCGCCCTGAAGCCTTCTACACAACTATTGAACCTCTCTCCTTGATGATCCGATAAGTGGTTGATTTAGATGCAATCTTACTAGCAGCAATATCCTTGCTTGTGAAGCCATTTTGTGCAAAGCAATGATGACTGCACGTGTTTCCTTGCAGATAACCATGGTTAAAAGAGGAAGAACAATGATTTCAAGCACCACCATCCTTTTAAAACTTTCAGTCTGTTATTCTAAGTCAATAAGCAAGACAGAGTGATCTCCAGCCTTGCCCTCATCAACACTCTCATCTGTGTTAACGAGAGAATCACTGACCTGATGTCAGTTAGTCCTTTTGAAACGCTGTGGAAATTTTTGTTTTTGGGAAAGTTCATTGTCATGGCAAAGAGGGGCTTTGAAATTATTTGCAATTCATTTTATTACTCTTCATGACATTCTGGAGTATATGCTAATTGCCATCAGAAAAACTGAGGCAGCAGACTTTGTGAAAAATAATATTTGTGTCATTCTCAAAACTTTTGACCATGACTAGATCAGACACAAGGGAAATTTAATCATACTTAAGTGACACTGCAATCTAACATGATGAGCCAAACAGCCTGAAATCTCTAGGAGGTGCGGACAGAAATAACTGAAAATGTACAGACTACATTTTTTATCTCTTTACTGATATGTTCGTTTTGACGCTTACCAATAAACATTGTCCAATGCGATTATCATGGTTCCAATGCACAAAGATATTTAATTGCAAAATATAGCAGGATTTACAGCAAGCCATGCTGAAGCATTAAAAGATATAACAATAAACAGGAAAGTTTAAAAACCGAATACATTACGCATGAACTTCACCTGGGCCCAGGTTAAGATACAGTCATGTAGCCTGTTGTCAGGAAGAGAGAACAATTGCTGAGGGAAGCTTGCTTATATGCAATTTCAGTTAACAAAAAAAACACTGATGATGTCACTATGTACACAGATAACACTCAGAAATGTCTTGATTGGTCCAGGGTTCAGTTCAGTCCAGTATAATGCAAATCATAGGTCAGTTGAAAGGATTCCTCTGATAAGGTGTGGCTAGTTCACTCCAACAGCTGAGAACATGTTGTACCTAGGGGGACTGACCTAATCCAGTTGTTACCAACCTATTTGCATTCCAAGCACAATATCATTTTGAGCATTAATCCTTAACTTCAATAACTTGTGATCGCAGAAAGCGATCACTTCGCCGATAGTAGCGGATTCCTCATGGTAATGTGTAGATCAAAATGACACTTAACATGATACATTTCCTATATCCTGAGCCTTAGATACAGTTAATATGATATGATTTATGTATAAATAATCTCTAATACATTTTACTAATAAATAAATGTTTATTGGAACCTTAATAAATGTATATTATTTACAAGTGTAAGTGTGAATAAAAATGTGTGTGTTATTAATCCATGTGATTGCGTCATTACATGTGGCAGACTAATAGCAATTGCACGGTAAAACAATATTAATTAATTATTTGACTTTCACATGCCACCCTTTGATAATGCACAAAAATCACCTTAAAATTTTATTGCAGGATCTCAGTAGTACGTTTTATTCTCTGTAATGTATGCCCCCCTTTGTACAACCACACTGTCTGTGGATATTAGTCAGGTTACCATAAAAGATAGTCAAATTGTAGAAACCATTTTCTTCTTCTATGGAACATATACCTTTGGAGCTCGGAGCTAACCTTTTGTATGCCCTTCACCCACATATGTAATACATTATCTGGAAGGATACAGGGTACAATAAAATATGTTATATCAATATAGAATATTCTAAAGTTCCTCCTGCCTAGCATGTCCATCTGTCCAAGGCATATCTTATAGCTTATATGACATTTACACAATATATTTTTACCAATAATATCATCCTATGTCTGTTAACATAATCTCATTTATGATCTCCTTCAACCTTTTGTAATTAAATACACTCTAATAATATCAACAGGTGTTTCATCAACAATTGTGGAGCAGGCTTTTGTCTGTTCTTTCTGTCCAGTCTCCCAATACTCAAATTTCTTTGTACGTGAAACGGTGATCGGCCTGCCGAATACTGGGAGACTTCAAACTGAGGGACCTAGCTGTATAACCTTCCCTCTACTGGCCTCCCACCCCATAATTCAAGTAACTCAGAAGTATTTAGTGGAAAGAGAACTAGTCCTACTTAATGTAGTCCTTGAGGCACGTGAGAGTACATCCAGCATTCAGTTTGGTCTAAAACCTTACCCACCAAAGAATGATAATCATTCTCATGGATGCCTGCTCAAGTCCAAATTATTACTGGACTGGCATCACTGGATGCACTTCTCTTCAACTGTGGTATCACAGTACTTACAGACACAATACTCCTCAGACAATAGCCCCTCGCAATGGCCCCGAGCTCCAAGGTTAGAATAACTTTCTTTACCCTTGAATTGAATAGTGTATTTGGCTGGACCGATTGTATTACCAACTTCTCCTGCATCCCAACATCCTCAGTATCACTACCTGAACCAGTGTTCATCACCTGTTCACCATTGAAAGAACTGACTGTCCTGGAAAGAGAATAAGATGAGAGAAACACTGGAAATGGGAAGAAAAAAAAACGGGAAAAATGCTACTCTATACTGGATAACAGTCTTTGCAAAGTCCTTGGCTCACGTGTTATTAACTGCAACATTGGGTCTCCCGGCACAGATTCACGAGTGTTATTCTCGGCTGTAATTTGAACCTTCTCTGGGTGTTAACTCATCTGCAGTGAGTGGAATGGGTCCAAGTGTCTCCCTGCTACTCCTTGGGATGTGATGTTGATTGTCAACACTTGGTACCTGTTTGTCAAACAATTTGAGCATAGGAAATTACAGTCCATAACATACTCTCCCAGTCCAACATCATAACAGTTAATGTAACATCTCAGGAGATAGAGTTTAGAACATCCTTTGTTGCTGTCTCACTGCTTGCTTTTCTTTACCAGATCTTAAACAGTCTCTCCATTATGAACTCAGATTTTCAACAGTCTCTCTGTAAAGCAACGGCCATGGTGTATGGAACCAGTGTTACACCCCCTTAATCTAATCCATACCTGAAATGCGCTTCTTAGCCATGTTTTTATCATGAAGTATTAGTGATGGAACTATAACATCTTCTTGGAAAAGTACTTCAGGGGTTAAATTCCACTTCCACAGGGAACACTCAGGTGTTGAGTGAATTAAGCTACCATTATTATTTCTGTTTGCTCCCTATTGTCCACTAGCCAGATCCAGCAGGGGCCACCTGAGGTAGGACACCTGGGGAGGTAGGGGAAGGGGCTGGATAGTGTGAGAAGCCCACCAATCATGACCTTCTGCAACTCCCCTGGGCAGGCAGTTCTCAAGGTAGGATTATGATGTTTTAAAAGAGACTACCCTGGGAGCTGGACATGTATGTGACTGACTTTGGCCAAGAGGTGATGCTCTGCCAGACATGTGCTGTGAAACCTTATATCCCTAGATTTATTTGAACTGATTTCCTCACTTGTTGGACCTGCTATCGTTAAGGAGCCGTGCTGTATTTAATCCTGTTATGCATCATCCTTCTAGTTTTCTTCTAATACCATATCTGAGTGATGTAGGAACCACGTATCCATTATTAACTCATCTCAGGAAATGTCAAAAATATTTCAAAAGGTGACAGGTTAAGAGGCGGCTTAGGAGTGGTTCTGATAGTGGGGAGGACTAGTAGCCAAAGATTCCGACCACTCCTATCTAGTTTCAACTATCACTCTATTCAATTTGTTCTAGATAATACCATTTACTCTATTTTCCCCCTGGTTTGTGACTGATAAAGATTATGTAACTTACTATCACTGCCCATATGTTGTACTTATTATCTAAAAGCTTTTACCAGTAAGATGAATATCCCTATCATCTTCTAAAACTCTAGGGATGCCATACTACAAACAAGAATCCTGAGTATGACAGCAACATTAGAAACATCTGAATGAACCTTTACCCAGATTTAATTTAGTTTACTTCATCCAATTATTTGACTTTCACATTACACTATTAAATTCAAGAGATTGCAGAATCTCTAAGAGCAGCAGATTGATACACTGTGATAAATAATATCATTATTTATATAGCACCAGAGGTTACTTCTTTTCTTCTGTATGCTTTTGCTAGTTCTGCATACCTCGGCTGCTGAGATGGCTCTGACATGTTACACTGCATAAAAAGAAGCCATGATCATATTGTACTGCACTGAGGATAATTCCATTCCTGTGGATGGGGATCAAGAGATTTTTAAATGTTCTAACAAATTAGAAGACCTTTTGAAGATTGATATGAGGCACTAATAGAATGAGTTCTGGAGAGTGGCCAAAATCCCAGGGACCTCAGGGTATTCATAGCATTGTCATTTAGAGGGACCACAACCATCGAAGCCTTAAAGGATCACCCCATTTAACAAAGAAAGGAGCATTTTAAGAGAGTTCTCATTGAGGGCAAAACTAAAAATGTTTTGAGCGACCATATATAAACTTATAATAGAAACAAAATGGCTAATGCTCAAGAATTTTTTTTTCCAATAGCATTCTGCATGTCTTTCCTCTGAGAGACCCCCTCAACCCCCATAGCGACAAAACAATATGACAACTCTAATGAGAGTTTATCTAATCCTTCCCCTAGCCAGATCGGGCTAAACCCAAATCAAGAAATGTTATATATGATAGTTATCAGAAAGAGATGTAAAGATCGTAGTCATCATTCACTGGAACACCTTCGATCCTCCAATCCTCCACAATCAGGGATCTAAGATATAGCGATAGAATATCTAGGAGTGCAATGGATGAAAAAAAAACATATATCAGTGGTGACAGAGTCTAGGGTGAAAAACAGGTATATCTCACCTAAGTTCCTAACCCTCTCCCCAGGAGAATGTATGTCTGTAGTAGCTGTGGGCTGCTAAAGGGCTATAGGCTTGTGGAAAAGCCAGAAAAGGGTCCTGTGGTTTATGGCAGAAATGCTCTGGCTTAGTTTTCTGAAAACCGAACTGACCCGAACATAGGGGATCCGAGTAGGCTTGTAAGCTGGCTTGATACTTTCGAGCGTCCTCGGATCTGAATGGAAATGTCATTGTTGTGTTGTTGGATCTCGCGGGATAAATACCTTCCTCCCCAGGAGATACAGCGCCATTGCTCGCACAGAAACAGGGGTAGCAGTGTTCTTGTCACTCTACAGTTTCCAGTGACATTGCTCAGTGCCATTGCTCACACAGAAACAGGAGGGGTAGCAGTGTTCTTGTCACTCTCCAGTCTCCAGTGACATTGCTCAGTGCCATTGCTCACACAGAAACAGGGGTAGCAGTGTTCTTGTCACTCTCCAGTCTCCAGTGACATTGCTCAGTGCCATTGCTCACACAGAAACAGGAGGGGTAGCAGTGTTCTTGTCACTTGACAAAAATTGACTGGAAATGACTGGAAATTAATGTTATTGAGGTTAATAATAATGTAGGAACAAAAAAAGAGCCAAATTATGTGATTTTAGCAAAATAGGGATTTTAGGGAAAAAAATAGGGATCCAAAACCAAAACACGCGAGGGCGGTTTTGCCAAAACCAAAACATGAAGTTAATCCAGATCCAAAACCAAAACACGGGGGTCAGTGAACATCTCTAGTTTATGGATGGAGAGAGAAGGACGGGCTCCATCCATTAGGCCTCTAACCGGGTCTTCCAGGTTACCTGTGATCCTGCCAGTCATCAGGAGGTAACCTGATTACTGAATGGTGCTGTTACAAGGCTGCTGCTCAGCTCAGTACACTCTCTCACTGCCTGGGTACTGAGGCTGCATAGTCTCTGTGGGAGAAAACCTGATATCTGCCTGTGATTGAACTGTGCAGTTATTACCTATGATTGACTTTAGTTTCTTAGGAGTGACAAATGTTAAGTTAGAGCCGGACGGCAAGGTGTTTATTTTTAAGTTCTCTTTTCTTTTTTTTTTCTGCTTAACAAAACTGGCTGAGGCCAATTGTACCGAAAATCCTGGATTTGTGTGACTTAATTGCTGCTGTTCACTACCAGCTACTCCAGGAGACGGTAGCTGTTCCCTTCACGCGGTCACACAGTCCAATCTCCTGCTTAGGGACTACAAGCGTTCCGACCCATAGATCAAACAGGGGAGGGGAATGTATGACAAAATCAAATCATGGGATTAGTGTATGATAACAGGTGTGTTTCACCTAGGTTCATAACCTATTTATTTTAAAACCCCAGGAGAATGTTATTGTCTGTGAAGTGCTGAAGGGCTTTGCTCCCCTAGGGCGATTCTCTGTCCTTTTACACTGCATTGAAACTTTATAAAATGTATTTGTGAGTACATCGTTACAAAGTACACAATGCGCATACAGCTACAAAAAGTACATAATTACACTACACAGTTATACAATGCACAAACCACTACAAATTAACAGAGCACTTATTAATGTAGAATAACTACTAACTAGACAGTGAGCATAAGTAATAAGTAGTACCCACATGAAATGAGCCTGTGCTCAGGAGCATGTGCTCAAGAAGCAAGGCTGGGGAAACAGGCCTAGAGATGTTGAGGATTATGTTAAAATATGCACTCTGCATTGTAGGGTGGTCATTAGGATGCTCTCTGTATTGTATGGTGGTCACTGGGATATTCCCTGTATTGTATGGTGGTCACTGGGATATTCCCTGTATTGTATGGTGGTCACTGGGATATTCTCTGCATTGTATGGTGGTCACTGGGATATTCTCTGTATTGTATGGTGGTCACTGGGATATGCTCTGTTTATGTGATGTCACTATGATGCTCTCTGTATTATATGGTGGTCACTGGGATATTCTCTGTATTATATGGTGGTCACTAGGATGCTCTCTGTATTTTATGGTGGTCACTGGGATATTCTCTGTATTATATGGTGGTTACCGGGATATTCTCTGTATTATATGGTGGTTACCGGGATATTCTCTGTATTATATGGTGGTCACCGGGATATTCTCTGTATTATATGGTGGTCACTGGGATATTCTCTGTATTATATGGTGGTCACTAGGATGCTCTCTGTATTATATGGTGGTCACTGGGATATTCTCTGTATTATATGGTGGTCACTGGGATATTCTCTGTAATATATGGTGGTCACTGGGATATTCTCTGTATTTTATGGTGGTCACTGGGATATTCTCTGTATTATATGGTGGTCATTAGGATGCTCTCTGTATTTTATGGTGGTCACTGGGATATTCTCTGTATTATATGGTGGTCACCGGGATATTCTCTGTATTATATGGTGGTCACCGGGATATTCTCTGTATTATATGGTGGTCATTAGGATGCTCTCTGTATTTTATGGTGGTCACTGGGATATTCTCTGTATTATATGGTGGTCACCGGGATATTCTCTGTATTATATGGTGGTCACCGGGATATTCTCTGTATTATATGGTGGTCACTGGGATATTCTCTGTATTATATGGTGGTCACTAGGATGCTCTCTGTATTATATGGTGGTCACTGGGATATTCTCTGTATTTTATGGTGGTCACTGGGATATTCTCTGTATTATATGGTGGTCACCGGGATATTCTCTGTATTTTATGGTGGTCACTGGGATATTCTCTGTATTATATGGTGGTCACCGGGATATTCTCTGTATTATATGGTGGTCATTAGGATGCTCTTTGTATTATATGGTGGTCACTGGGATATTCTCTGTATTTTATGGTGGTCACTGGGATATTCTCTGTATTATATGGTGGTCACCGGGATATTCTCTGTATTATATGGTGGTCACTAGGATGCTCTCTGTATTTTATGGTGGTCACTGGGATATTCTCTGTATTATATGGTGGTCACCGGGATATTCTCTGTATTATATGGTGGTCACCGGGATATTCTCTGTATTATATGGTGGTCACTGGGATATTCTCTGTATTATATGGTGGTCACTAGGATGCTCTCTGTATTATATGGTGGTCACTAGGATGCTCTCTGTATTATATGGTGGTCACTGGGATATTCTCTATATTTTATGGTGGTCACTGGGATATTCTCTGTATTATACGGTGGTCACCGGGATATTCTCTGTATTATATGGTGGTCACCGGGATATTCTCTGTATTATATGGTGGTCACCGGGATATTCTCTGTATTATATGGTGGTCACCGGGATATTCTCTGTATTATATGGTGGTCACCGGGATATTCTTTGTATTATATGGTGGTCTCCGGGATATTCTCTGTATTATATGGTGGTCACTGGGATATTCTCTATATTATATGGTGGTCACCGGGATATTCTCTGTATTATATGGTGGTCACTGGGATATTCTCAGTACTATATGGTGGTCACTAGGATGCTCATTGTATTGTATGACTAGGATGCTCCCTGTATTGTTTGCTAGTAACTATGATGCACTCTGTTGTTTAATGGTCACTTGGATACGCTCTATTATATGTTGCACACTAGGAGGTTCTCTGCATTGTATGTAAGACCGTATATGTTGAAGTTTTTGGATACAGGTAGATAGATGCACTATGATTTATTATTCTTTTAAACTGCTGATTTGGATGAGGTCACTTTCAGAATTTTTTTCAGGGTTACATTAAGTTCCCAATCTGCCCCTGATACAATATCTATAATGATGCATCCTCTTTAAAGAGGCTGCAACAGCAAATATATTCTTAGCTTGATTGTGCTTAACACAGGGGAATGTATATGATGCTCTCTGTTATATTTTTGATCCTTTGTAGACCTAATCATGACATCATACCAGGGCCGGATTTCCCGCTAGGCACCCTAGGCGACTGCCTAGGGCCCAGCGGTACCTAGAGGGCCCTGTCAGAGCCAACGGTGAGCGGGGCAGGCAAGGCAGAGGGGCGCTCCCCTCCGCCTGCCATCCCCCTCTGTCTGCCGGCATAATGCCGAAAAGAAAGAAGTTTTTTTAAAAAAAAAAAAAGAAGTCAGCTGACCGCTCGTCGGGAGTCTCCTCTCCTCTCTTACTGAAAATGACGTCGGGCGTGATGACGTCACTCCCGACGTGATTTTCAGTAAGAAGTGGCGAGGAGCACTGACTGAGCAGAGAGGAGGAGCAGCGGCAGCGCGCCATCGAACGGAGAAGTAAACAAGCAGAATAGAAGGTAAGTTAACTAAAGGAGGGGCAATGTCAGAGGTATTAAGGGAGTATATGAGGGGCATGATGGCAATAATATGTATATGGGGGCATGATAGCAATAATATGTATATGGGGGGCATGATGGCAATAATATGTATATGGTGGCATGATGGCAATGATATGTATATGAGGGGCATGATGTCAATAATATGTATATGGGGGGCATGATGGCAATAATATGTATATGGTGGCATGATGGCAATGATATGTATATGAGGGGCATGATGTCAATAATCTGTATATGGGGGGCATGATGGCAATAATAATAAGTAGCAGAGGGGCATGATGGCAATAATTATAAGTAGCAGAGGGGCATGATGGCAATAATAAGTATCAGAAGGGCATGAGGGGCCATGATGGCAATAATAAGTATCAGAGGGGCATGAGGGGGCATAATGGCAAAAATATGTAGCAGAGGGGCATGATGACACAAATGTGGAAATAAACAAGGGCACAGTGTGATGATGAAGGGAGTACAGTGTACTAAAGGGGAAGTGTGAAGGAGGAGCAAAAGTGATCAAAGTGATGAAGTAGGGGACATTTTTTTCTCTTCTGTACTTCAACTTATTTGGCCAAATACATTTTTTGTAGGAGGGAGCTGTGAGAGCTTACACAGGCCCAGTGTGCTTGGACTGGGCGTGCAGGGACTGAAGTGACATCATACAGAGGATCAAGGTACAGTGCGCAGAGTTGGACCAATATTATCAACTGTCTGGGACTGAAATAACCTTTCTTTTCATCAGCAAACGTGAGTAATGAAAAGTAATCATTTTAACAGATTATTGAAAAAACTCCTATTATTTAAATGTAATTAATTAAAGCTATGTATAACATTATTTGTGCTCTGTTTTATGTAAGGATTCAATTAAAAGTTAATATTTATTGGTATATCATTGTCTGCACTATCTTCTCTAGTAGGTATTAACAGTTAATATAATCTATGCTTTAAAAAAAAATAAAAAAATGCATTCCTATGGATTGTTTCACTGGGGGGGGGGGGGCCCAAACCAGTATCTTGCCTAGGGCCCTATGAGGTCTAAATCCGGCTCTGCATCATACCACACCAGAATTAGCTCACACATATCCCTTGCCACTAGGCCACACCTCCAAGCTACCGTATAGGGAGATGGTTACACCTCTATAACATTGAGAGGAGCTCTGTGAGAGATAAAGAGGGAATTAATGACACTGTGCTTAAGCGGTGGCCAAAAGCTAACACTATCATAGAAACTAGGTAATGTCCTTTTATAATAATCAATAGTGCCTTAAAGTTTACATTAACAAAGAACTGGGAAAATAGGACACATTATAATATTCAAGATAATGCAAGTGGTTTACATAAAACAGTCAATGTAAATGCTGCTGAAGCTACCAAATTTAATCATTACTGGAGGAACAAGTTCAGTATTTCATTAGAAGCATCTTATTCAGAGCCAGATTAACAATAGGGCTAAAGGGGCTACAGCCCAGGGGCCTAGGGCAGCTGGGGGGCCCGCCGGCATTCATCAGATTGGGGGCATCCCCGCCCCCGGCTATGACTGTCACCTGTTCAAGGAGAATGGTAGGCAGCTAACAGCAAATGTTATGCTGTTAGCTGCCTGCTGTCACTGTAGTACTTATGCGGCACGCAGTAATCTCTTTACTGAGGAGATCTCGTTAGAGTGGGACTATCATAGTCTCACTCTCCCGAGATCTCCTCAGTAAGGAGATTACAGTGCGGCGCGGAAGCACTACAGGGAGTGGAACAATGGAAGGAAGGAAGCTCAGGGGGGGGCACCAGGGGGGGGCCACATGGGGGGGGCACCAGGGGGGGCCACATGGGGGGGGGCCCTCACTGTACCCTTAGCCCGGGGGCCTCCCTTCCCTTAATCCAGCCCTGATCTTATTTTATGATGAGATAAAAACCGCTGTGAATAATGTAAAGGGTGCGGTTGCTTAGTTAATTACAGTATCGTTCATCTACTTCCAAGTAAAGGTTAAAGGTAGGAAATGTAAAGTCAGCTTGACATTAAACCTTATTTATTGGTTTACACCTCAGAGTAATAGAAATATTACATAATCCTGACTATGTATTCATTTGAGATTATATCACTTTTTAAATACTATAAATATATATATTCATAACATTTCAACTGATTTGCAAGGTGTCTTTTCATTGCTACAACACACAAGTGATGTTAATATATGAGATAATGTATTCCCTACTGTAGATAATAAGGATATTTACCAAGGAGTTCCAGGACCATGTATACAGGTCACGGACATCTGAGGTAACTTTAATATGTGTAGTGATTTAAGGTACATTATTTGTATAATACACACATTTTAATTTTAAAAATCCTTAACACATAGATCTACACTGACTTTGACTGACAGACAAACCCACTTTTACACAAATTCACTTTGATGATGACTAATACACAGAAACACTGACCGTCACCTCAACTTACTTCAGTTGTTGCTCTTCATGGAACCAATGAAACACCCCTATGCCACCTGTGCTACTGCTAATGCCACAAGTGTCGGAGGATGCAGCAGACAGAAAGATGCGACTTCCTGTTCCTTAGTGCAGGTTGGTCCAACGTGGTAGCTGGTGCGGCCATGACCAGAGCACGAGGTTAGAACTTTAAATGATCGCCCACATTTCCAAAAGGTAAATGAATAATTTTAACTGTAGAACAAGTGTGCTCTAGTGTCAGAAGACATTGTTTACACAGAACTTATTTATAAACATATTATTGTCCATGGTATATTGAATGTGTATAAACTCCTGTAAATAATATCTGTATAAAGTGAGTCCTGATATCATTATCACTTCAGAGTTCATTAGAAATGTTGTGCATCATATTAATAACATATGCAGCACAGTGGCTAAGTGGTTAGCACTTCTGTCTTACAGCACTGGGGTCATGAGTTCAATTTCCGACCATGGCCTTATTTGTGAGGAGTTTGTATGTTCTCCCTGTGTTTGCCTGGGTTTCCTCCGGGTGCTCAGGTTTCCTCCCACACTCTAAAAACATACTAGTAGGTTAATTGGCTGCTAACAAATTGACCCTTGTCTCTCTGTGTGTGTGTGTTAGGAAATTTAGACTGTAAGCTCCAATGGGGCAGGGACTGATGTGAGTGAGTTCTCTGTACAGCGCTGTGGAATTAGTGGCGCTATATAAATAAATGATGATGATGATATGCCTTGCTGTATGTTAGTATGGATATAAGAAGTCACCGCAGAGACCCGTGATGTTTATATGGTTATATATATATCATATAATGGGCCTATACTTAACACTTTAGAATGGGTAGACAAATAACTTGAAAGACTTAAGGTGCCCTATGCTGCAAGTTTACTGGAAAATTAAGCTGTTTTTTATTTTATTGCCATGAGAGACAGTTATAGCGTTGTGATCATCTCTGAGGTGACTCACCTTTCAGTAGAAAAGGTGGTGTATCCCAGACTTGATCCAGCCTATGAGCCCCACTTACTTCCTGATGTCTTTACTGCCTCTTATCTAATGCCTTGTCCACTTGACTCCTCCATGCTTCATATACCCCCTTTCCTATTCCATGTTTCCCCTACACATTGCCTCCTATCTGACCACATGTCTCCCGTCAGAATGTCATTTTTCCTATTCTTGAACCCCAATTCTCCATCTTCTTCTAAGCTGACACCTTGCCTTATATCTGCTCTAACAATATTGCTTTATTTCTTCCTCCCGTTGTCTCCCCTGGTGAAGAGGCACCTGGAGAGGAAGAAGGACTGCTTATCTGGTTGATGACGGTGAACAGGTAAGTTTGCAGCAGCCAACAGAGTGGCTCAATCTATAGGCAAAGTGAGTCCTATGAGGAGCTCTAGAAGACAAGATGTTGGAAACTGGCAGAAGAAAGCAGAGACGCCGTGTCAAGCCAGGAGATTCAAGTCAAGACAGAAGACGGTGGACACAACTCTGAAGAGACAAAAGATCACAGAGAGGCATCAGGGGCACCAGCCAGGTATTAGACCCATAGCACAGTAGTTGAGCCTCAGGCTCGTGACACAAGTTTGGGCATCACTAGGCAATATGGTAAAATGTTTTTGGTTCGCACTTCAAGTAACATTGTAATGCCAATATTTGTAAACACATTGTGCAATCATGGTAGAAATTAAATTTATTATCATTTCTGCATTCATTTGTGTATTTAGCTATATTTTCCGCCTTTTTTTTTTAATCTATGCTGTATCATATAACATTGTACATGTTTAATGTGCATTTTTCTTTTTGTAATAAAATAGTTAGGTTAAAAACATTTTTAATGACAATCCTCCTCTCACATATAGCATTAAAAATAATCCCCTTAAGAACTTATGATTAGAGATGAGCGGGCGCCCACCCGAACAGTGCGGATCCGACGGGATTCAAGCACTGTTCGGGAACTTCCGGGCGCCAAACGGAGCCAAACCGAGGCTATGACATCCAAGTCTCTCGTCGGATCTCGCGAGACTCGGATGTCATAAATTCAGCGCTAGCGGCCGCCATCTTCATTCTGGCTGCGATCACTCGTGAGAGAGGTTGCAGTTAGGGAGCGCCTGTCCTTGTTTTAATATTAGTGGTACTTTTGTGCTTTGTCCAGTGCTCTGTCCTGCTGAGTCCAGTGGTGCTTTGTCCAGTGCTCTGTCCTGCTGAGTCCAGTGGTGCTGCCTGTGTCCTGTGCTCTGTCCTGCTGAGTCCAGTGGTGCTGCCTGTGTCCTGTGCTCTGTCCTGCTGAGTCCAGCGGTGCTGCCTGTGTCCTGTGCTCTGTTCTGCTAAAAAATAAATTAAAAATTATACAAAAATTATAAAAAAAAAAATGTAAAAAATTATCCAAAAATAATTGTAAAAAAAATATAAAAAAATTATTTTAAAAATACTAGGTACTGCTGTATAACTCCAGTCCAGTGGTACTCTCCTGTGCCGCAGATAATTTGTAAAGGCTTTGCCGAGTGTGTGTGGTTTAGGGGTACGCTCTCTTGTGCTGCATATAATGGAGTACAAAAATTTGGAGGATAAAGTAGGGAAAGATCAACACCCACTTCCTCCTCCTAATGCTGAAGCTGCTGCCACTAGTCATCTCGATGAAATGCCATCAACGTCGTCTGGCAAGGGCGATGCCCAATCTCCTAGAGGGCATGTAAAATCCAAAAAGTTCACTAAAATTAGCAATAAAAGAAAATTGAAAACATCTGAGGAGAAATGTAAACTTGCCAATATGCCATTTACGACACGGAGTGGCAAGGAATGGCTTAGGCCCTGGCCCGTGTTCAGGACTAGTGGTTCAGCTTCACCCAAGGATCTAAGCCCTCCTCCTCCCCCCCCTCCAAAAAATTTAAAAGAGTTATGCTGTCAGCAACAACACAGCAAACAACTCTGCCTTCTTAACAGATGACATCACAAATCCCCAAGGCGAGTCCAAGGGTGTTGGTGGTTGCGAAGCCTGACCTTCGCATCACTGTATGGGAAGAGGTGGCTCCTTCCACCATTTGCAGCATGCCCTCTGCATATGCTGGAAGGATCACCCACAGTCCAGTTACAGATTTGGCTAATGAAGGTGTGAATGTTGTACATCGGGAGGAGGATATTGATGTAGCTGGTGCTGAGGAGGAACTTGACGAGGAGGATGCTGATGTGGTTATCTTAAATGAGGCACCAGGGGGGGAAACAGTTGTTGTCCATGGGAAGAAAAAGCCCATCGTCATGCCTGGCCAGAAGACCAAGAAATCCACCTCTTCTGTCTGGAATTATTTCTATCCCAATCCGGACAACAAATGTATGGCCATATGTACCTTATGTAAAGCTCAAATAAGCAGGGGTAAGGATCTTGGCCACCTAGGGACATCCTCCCTTATACGTCACCTGAAGAACCTTCATAATTCAGTGTTTAGTTCAGGACCTGTGGCTAGGACCGTCAGCAGTCCAGGGACACCTAAATCCCTTGGTCCTGTTGTATCCACACCAGCAACATCCTCCTCTTCAATTTCCTCTACGATCTCGATCAGAGATAGTCCTGCAGTCCAGAAATATTAGTACCAGAGATTAAACTACGTTCACTGTTCCTGCAGTCCAGAAATATTAGTACCAGAGATTAAACTACGTTCACTGTTCCTGCAGTCCAGAAATATTAGTACCAGAGATTAAACTACGTTCACTGTTCCTGCAGTCCAGAAATATTAGTACCAGAGATTAAACTACGTTCACTGTTCCTGCAGTCCAGAAATATTAGTACCAGAGATTAAAATACGTTCACTGTTCCTGCAGTCCAGAAATATTAGTACCAGAGATTAAACTACGTTCACTGTTCCTGATTGGTTTGTTAAAGTTCGAATGTCCTATTTCAACAACATCAGGGTGGGTGGGAGGGCCCAAGGACAATTCCATCTTGCACCTCTAGCAAACTTTTGCAAACTGCCATCCTGTCTGCCACTGCAGTGCCACTCCTAGATGGGCCACGTGTTTGTGCCGCCCACTTGTGTTGCTTAGCTTAGACATCCAGCTACCTCGGTGCAACCTTTTGGACTAAAAACAATATTGTGAGGTGTGAGGTGTTCACAATAGACTGGAAATTAGTGGAAATGAATGTTATTAAAGTTAATAATAGTGTAGGAGTGAAAAAAAAAAAAAACATGGATTTTAGCACTTCTTATGCTTTTTTAAAAAAAAATCAGAACCCAAAACCCAAAATCAGAACCAAAACCTTTCGTGGGGTGTTTTGGCAAAACAAATCAGAACCCAAAACCTCAAGCTAATCAGAACCCAAAACCCAAAACGTGGCCGGTGCACACCCCTACTTATGATAGGTTTAATGCAAAAGCTCTTTTCTGTTGCTCCCGCAGTAATTAAAACATAGGCGGTAACCAGTCTCAGTGCTGTAGAAAATGAGACTTTTCCCAATTTAAAAAGTGTCATAGTTGGATTAGGATGGAGTTGCACTATAGATAATTCTGATATGAGACCAAACACAGTCCTCCATAAACTATTATACGGCATGTCCACCAAATATTATATAAAGAACCAATCACCAGAAATGATTAGACACCCTGATATATTTTAGGTATATTTTAGGTAACTGGTAGGGTTTCAGATAACATGGACTAACTTTCTACCTTCCTCAATGTGAGTAACAAATTTAGAACTCCTGCTGGGCCAGTCCAGGGCTTTTTTGCATTGATCATCCATAAAGGTCATATTTAGTTCTTTCTCCCTGACCAGTAACGTGGAACAAAAAAAACCAAAACATCTAAAGCTAAGGTATAATTAGCTAGTGTTCTTCGTCAGACATGTAATTCTGACTTCAAACCACAGGTCATGCTTAAACTGCACGGTAAATGTGTACCTTCTCTATGGCAACCATTGAGAGCTCTGTATAGTTTATCATGTAATCTATGGGGCAGATTCAATTCTCAAAATATCCACGCTAGATGCCTCTGGAACAGCCGCGAGACACCTTGTGCAGATTTTTGTCTACAGAAGTAATGCTCATTTTTACTTGCGCCCCATAGAGGTGCGAGCAAGACTGGCCATTACTTTTTACCGTAATATCACTAAAAATGTGCAGCCATGATGTTCTTAGGAACATCGTGGACAATTGAATCTGCCCCTATATTGTATCTGTACGGACATGGACTCAAGAAAGAAGAAAATATTTTATTTTATATTTAATAATCTGATGAATGAGCCTTGAGATAATTTATTTGCGTACATGAATAAATGAAATTAATAGCTCTGAGCATGCTCAGAAGTGGACCTTACGACAATCAACGCAATTGCATTCAATTCATATCTGAATGTAAATTATGACCTGAGGAGCGGAACCTGGGAGGAAAGGGGCGGACGAAGGTGAGTCATGTGCAATAACGGCAGATGTGGCCAATTTAAGTCTTGGGTATCTCGTGGGAATGCTTGGTTTCAGCTGTATCATTTGCACCAGCTACAGGGCAGGTGTAAGTGCCGACTGTTAGTGATGACTGACATGGCATAGTCTTTATTTTAATAACTACATGTATGCGTACCACTAGGTTGCACAGAACATGTGTATTCAAATAAGGTAGACTATAAGAAGGCATTGTATGTACAGTACAGTTTAACAGCATCTTTATGTATTTAATGAAAATTTTTAAATTAAATAATTTATTTTTTTAAATACATATTTTTTATTAATGATTATAGTGTTAAGAGTTGTTTATTTATTTTAGAACATACACTTCTTGGCATGAATTCTGATGTAATTGCATATAAGTTTGTGTGCATACTGCTGTCTGTTCTGTTCAGACGAGTTCTGTTTAGGCAGAGCGTGCTAACACCCAAATCCTGAGAAATTTTGACATCCATAATTGAGAGAATATTTCTTACATTATTATTTATTACATTTTATGCACTATTTCATTCTGATACACTTGCTTCTTTATCTTTTGAGACCTCTAGTGGTCACATTTATACATTATTATTTACTACATTATTATGCAGCCGTTTATTCTAAAACATTTGCTTATTGAACTACTGAAACCTCTAGTGGTCACATCTAAACATTATTATTTACTACATTATTATGCACTCGTTCATTCTGATACATTTGCTTATTGAACTACTGTGACCTCTAGTGGTCAGATCTAAACATTTTTGGAAATTTGTTCCTGTTCATTATTATTAGAAACATAAGGAATTATAAGGGAATTTGAGTCAAAATTGTACATTCTTTTTCACTTATGTATTTTTAAATATGACATGTCTAGTTTTTGTTTTTCACTTTATTGTTCATCACATCAGATTCATGAAAAATTGTTATTATATTCACATTTTGAATGTTAATATATTGATACATATATAATAATAGAACATATTAATTCCATATTTGTGGATTTGACCAGAAATTTTTCAATTTTTTGCTTTCTTTCATTATTATCTCGCTAGATGCAGATGTTTTTCGTAAGGATTTGCATATTTCTTAAATGGGTCATTCATAAATAGTAATAAAGATTGATAAGGAAGGCTGTTAATGGCTGTATTTTCTCATATTCTACAGACCATACTGGATTATCCACAGTTTGGGAGTAGGCAGTGCTTGAGTACCTTCAGAAGAATGATCTGGTTATACTGTGGCAGTCACATTCACACTTACTATACCAAGAGCTATATTTACTAAACTGCGGGTTTGAAAAAGTGGAGATGTTGCCTATAGCAACCAATCAGATTCTAGCTGTCATTTATTTAGTGCATTCTACAAGCTAGAATCTGATTGGTTGCTATAGGCAACATCTCCACTTTTTCAAACCCGCAGTTTAGTAAATATACCCCCAAGACTTTCTCATGATGGCAGGTATATGACGAGATCAAATAATGTAATGCATGGGCATGCAACTAGCCTAGCAGTTAGTAGAATCAAGGTGGAACAATGACCTTGATGGTCTGTGTCAAATACTCATGGCCCACAAGTACAATAAAATACAATACAAGACAGTTATAGTGGGATACAGGCGACACTGAAAACATGAACTCCACCCTCCCGGTGGATTTGGTCAGCACCTCACTCGCTCAAGATAAACAAATCCTCCTTAAATTACAGGTGGGCAGAGTTTCAAGCGGCATCCATATAATTAACAAGTGGCTATAAAAAGTATTCAACCACCCTTGACATTTTACACATTTTATTTTCTTATATCATGGGCTCAAATGGATTTATTTGGCAAATCTACCACTAATCAGCACACAATACTCTCTTGTGTCAAATAAGAAAAAAAACAAATGTACATTTTTTTTCTCAACTAAGTGTAAATTAAAAAACATACAAAAAAACAATAATTGAATACACAAGTAATCACCTCTTTTGATATCATACACCTAAATAAACCCTGGTGCAGCTTGAGGTTATGTAAGTAATTTGAGTCCACCTGTCTACTGTCCAACTATCTTTGATAGGTCCCACAATAGGTTAGAGCATTTCCAAACAAAATCTTCATCATTAAGATCAAAGAACATTAAAAGCTAATCCAGTGGTTCCCAAACTTTTGCAGTTCGCGGCACCCTTAGAGTCTCCAAATTTTTTCAAGGCACCCCTCCAAAATAATTACTGGGCAGTCCTGTTTTATAAGTAGTTGGGTCAAAAAATTGTAATAAGTATTTAGGTCAGGACAGAAATACTTATTTAGTTGTATGCAAAAATGCCCCCTCTGCATCCAGTCACTCTGCCCCTTCTGCATCCAGTCACTCTGCCCTCCTCTGCCCTCTCTCACGATGTCCCCCTCCTCTGCCCTCTGTCACGCTGTCCCCTCTCCTCTGCCCTCTTTCACGCTGTCCCCCTCCTCTGCCCTCTGTCACGCTGTCCCCCTCCTCTGCCCTCTGTCACGCTGTCCCCCTCCTCTGCCCTCTGTCACGCTGTCCCCTCCTCTGCCCTCTCACACGCTGTCCTCCTCTTCTGCCCCTCTCACACTGTCCCCTCCTACGCTGTGTCCCCCTCCTCTGCCCCTCTCACACTGTGCCCCCTCCACTGCCCCTCTCATGCTGTGTCCCCCTCCACTGCCCCTCTCATGCTGTGTCCCCCTCCACTGCCCCTCTCACGCTGTGTCCCCCTCCACTGCCCCTCTCACGCTGTGTCCCCCTCCACTGTCCCTCTCACGTTGTGTCCCCCTCCACTGCCCCTCTCACGCTGTGTCCCCCTCCCCTGTCCCTCTCTCGCTGTGTCCCCCTCCACTGCCCCTCTCACGCTGTGTCCCCCTCCACTGCCTCTCTCTCGCTGTGTCCCCCTCCACTGTCCCTCTCACGCTGTGTCCCCCTCCCCTGTCCCTCTCACGCTGTGTCCCCCTCCACTGCCCTTCTCACGCTGTGTCCCCTCCACTGCCCCTCTCACGCTGTGTCCCCCTCCACTGCCCCTCTCACGCTGTGTCCCCCTCCTCTGCCCTCTGTCATGCTGTGTCCCCCTCCACTGCCCTCTGTCATGCTGTGTCCCCCTCCACTGCCCTTCTCACGCTGTGTTCCCCTCCACTGTCCCTCTCATGCTGTGCCCCTCCTCTGCCTCGCTGTGCCCCTCCTCTGCCCCCTCCTCTGTCTCGCTGTGCCCCTCCTCTGCCCCGCTGTCCCCTTCCTCTGCCCCGCTGTCGCGATCCCTCTCACTCCTCTGCTGCGCGCCAGCCATAGAAAAAAAGAAAGAACACAGAAACTTACCAATCCGCCGGGCGCCGGGACCCAGCAGCCTCCTCTCTCCCGCAGCTGTCACTGACGTCGATATTCAGTGACAGCTGCGGGAGAGAGGAGGCTGCTGGGTCCCGGCGCCCAGCGTATGGGTAAGTTTCTGTGTTCTTTCTTTTTTTCTATGGCTGGCCCGCGGCACCCTAGTGACAGCGCCGCGGCTCCCAGGGGAACCGCCAAGCTAATCCAAGAAAAGGTTATTGAAAAACATCAGGGAAAGGATTTAAAAAGACTGATCCATCATAATAAATTGCACTATTAAGAATTTGAGTAGAACAGATTGTCCTCCAAAACATTGCATCCATGCAAGGAGGACACTTGTTATGGAGAGCACCAAGAGGTCAATGCCAAGTATGGTAGAGTTACAGTCTTCCATGAGAGAGATGGGAAACTGTCCATGGGACAACATTAGCCTGGGCACTTTATAATTCCGTGCTTCATGAGAGGGTGGCAAAAATAAAAACATTGTTGAACAAAATTAACCTGAAATCTAACCTAGAGATTGCCAAAATGTAAGGGGGAATTAGGGTGTTAACCTAATGTTTGTGTGGGTTTCTTTGGGGCACACCTCTTGTCCAATAACATGATGGTGTGTCTGAGTGTGTGTTAGTAAGACAGTAAGCTCCAAAAGGGACAGGGACTGATGTTTATTATTAAATATTCTCTGTACAACGCTGTGCAATTTGGTGGTGATATATAAAGAAATTATAATAACAATTATCCCCAGAACACTATCCCTACCGTGAAACAGAGTGGTGTGAGCATAATGCTATGAGAAAGCCTCTCTGCTTCAGGGACTGGAAAAATTGTTACAATAGGGGGTAAATGAATACAGTACTATAAAGACAAATCTTGGGAACTATTAAAGCCTGGAAGAGACCTAAAAGATTTAGACCCCAGAAGGACAATGACCAAAAGTATACAACAAAAGTCACATTGGAGTGGCTTAAATGTATTAAGAGAAAGTAAAAGTCAGAGGAGGGTGCAGGTGTGTGGATGCACAATTCAGAGGAGGGCAAGGTATGCGCATGCACAAGTCAGAAGAGGGCACAGGTGTGCGCATGCACAAATCAGAGGAGGACACAGGTGTGTGGATGCACAAGTCAGAGGAGGACACAGATGTGTGGATGCACAAGTCAGAGGACACAGATGTGTGGGAGCACAAGTCAGAGGAGGACACAAATGTGTGGATGCACAAGTCAGAGGGGGCACAAGTTGTGCGTATGCACAAGTCAGAGGAGGACACAGGTGTGTTGGAGCACAAGTCAGGGAGGGCACAGGAGTGTGGATGCACAAGTCAGGGGAGGGCACAGCTGTGTGGCAGCACAAGTCAGAGGAGGACACAGATATGTGGGTGCATAAGTAAGAGGAGGACACAGTTGTGTGGATGCACAAGTCAGAGGAGGACACAGATGTGTGGATACACAAGTCAGAGGAGGACACAGATGTGTGGATGCACAAGTCAGAGGAGGACACAGATGTGTGGGAGCACAAGTCAGAGGAGGACACAGATGTGTGGGAGCACAAGTCAGAGGAGGACACAGATATGTGGGAGCACAAGTCAGATGAGGGCCCAGGTGTGTGGATGCACATGTGAGAGGAGGACACAGGTATGTGGATGCACAAGTCAGAGCAGGGTACAAGTGTGTGGATGCACAAGTCAGAGAAGGACAGAGGTGTGTGGATGCACAAGTCAGAGGAGGACACAGGTGTGTGCAGAGCACAAGTCAGAGGTGGGCAGAGGTGTGTGGGAGCACAAGTCAGAGGAGGGCACAGGTGTGTGCAGAGCACAAGTCAGAGGAGGGCACAGGTGTGTGGGAGCACAAGTCAGAGGAGGGCACAGGTGTGTGGGAGCACAAGTCAGAGGAGGGCACAGGTGTGTGGAAGCACAAGTCAGAGGAGGGCACAGGTGTGTGCAGGGTCGGACAGGGCCACCGGGGGGCCGGGCTATCCCTCGGTAGCAAACGACCCTGATCGATCCCCTCTTCATTGGTGGGAGGAGTGGGTAACTTTAAAAAAAAAATTGGAAAAAAAATACTCACTTGACCGCGGCGTTCGCACTGAATGTCGGGCGTGACGTCATCACGCCCGATGTTCAGTGAGGAGCGGCGCAGAAAGGTCAGCAAGAAGAGAGAAGACAGAAGAAGAGAAGAAAGAAAGAAAAGGTAAGTGCAAGAATGGAAGCAAGGGGGAGTAAAGGCAGCATGGCAAAGAGTGAAGGGAGAGCACAGACAGCATGGCAGCGAGTGAATTAGCAAAGGCAGCATGGCAGAGAGTGAGAATGGGCAAAGGCAGCATGGCAGAGAGTGAAGGGGGGCCAAACCAGCATGGCAGAGAGTGAAGGGGGCCTAAGCAGTATGGCAGAGTGTGAAGGGGGGCCAAAGCTGCATGGCGCAGGGTGATGAAGGGGTGCCTGGAGAAGGGGGGGAGCAAATGCAGCATGGCACAGTGTGATAAAGGGGGGTCAGGAAAAGGAGGGCGCAGTGTGATCATAAGGAGGCAAAGCATGGTGATGAAGGGGCACAGTACTGTGTGTGTGGTGTCATTTACACAGCGGGTTTGTGGAAATTTAATGTGTGTCTGGTAGGTGGTGGCTAACTAATGGGTGCTATTTTGTTTGTGGAGTTATGGTGGGGCAATTTAATTTTATAGTGGGGACTATTAATATAAGATGGGGTGGTTTTGGTGCTATTAATTGAATGAGGTCTATTTATTAAATGGGAATATGAATTATTTAATAGCAGTGACGGCTGCGGGAAATATATTTATTATACGTAAATGCTATTAATTTATTGCTGGGGCTGTCTGGAGAGAGAGAAATAGGTTTATTTATTAAATGGGAATACTATTACTTTAATGTTGGGGCTGGAGGAAGGCCTAAGTATTAATTGTGGGTCCTATTGATTTAACACCGGGTCTGTTTGGAATTTTCTAAATGTACCCATTTTCTTTTCCAAATAGGGCCCCCAACATTCCAGGATTCAGACAAGCCGCCACTAAAGAAACCAGCAGCCACAGGTGGTGAAAGTGACAAGAACAGGTAGGACAGTCTGTCAAATGTTCTGAGTCTAGTGGGACAATCCCGATTTTTGGTAACTGTTCTGCCCAATCTAAGGGGCAGGTCAAGACTGTGTATTCTTTATATACACACTGCATTCTTCATATACTACACTATGGTGCTAGCTGTCCTTTGTGGGCTAACCACTCCCCCTCTAGTGGGCCCCTAGCATTGCAGTTCCCCAGTGGGCCCTTCAGGCATGAAGGGCATGTGGGAACACAAGTCAGAGGAGGGCACTGGTGTGTGGGAGGCAGGCCCAGCGCTCCCATTAGGCAACATTAGGCAGATGCCTAGGGCACCGTGCTCTGGTGGGCACCACAGAAGTTAGGTGCTGTGTTAGTAATGCTGTTCGGCGGCCGCTGAGCATACCTTCCACGGCCGCCACACTGCTACAGATAGATCCACAGGGAGTGGGGAGGGCTATTGATCGCCGCCACCACCGCCCTCCCCTCCAACAGCCGATGGGGCACACCGTCCCTCCGTCTCCTCCCCCTCCCCTCTCCTCACTGACTGTCGGGCGTGACATCATCATCACGTCCCGACAGTGTCAATGAGGAGCCCGGCAGAGAGGTGGATCTTTATCATGGAGACAAGTTTCAGGTAAGGAAAGAGAGGGGAGGGGGACATTGGTATGCTACAGGGGGGGGCATTGGTATGCTACAGGGAGGGGGACATTGAGACCCAGGGGGGGGGGGGGCAGTGTGCTGGTGAAGGGACATTTTGATTCGGGCGGTGGGGGGGTGGTGTGATGCAGTGTGGGACATTGAGATCTGAGGGGGGCAGTGTGCTTGAGAGGGGATATTGTGATTCAGGGGGGCAGTGGTGTTATACAGGGGGAGCAGTGGTGTGATGCAGAGGGGGAGGCAGTGGTGTGATGCAGAGGGGGCGGGCAGTGGTATGATGCAGAGGGGGGCAGTGGTGTGATGCTTGTTGTGTCAAGTTCTTTGTTCTGAAATCTATCACCTGGATACCCCCCCCCCCCCCCCCTAGAAATCCTGTGTCTGCAGTGGAGTCTGGACAGAGTTCTGCATCAAACATCACTGCATCTGGACCACTGGAGGAGGTAAGGCTAACCTTTTTTTTTTTAAACACAAAAGCACAAAGTCAAGCATGTGAGGGTCTGTGAAGTGGGTATTTGGTGTGTTCGCAAGGGGGGGGGGGGTATTTTGACATTTTGCCTAGGGTGCTGAGAACCCTAGCACCGGCCCTGGTGGGAGGACACATGGAACAGTGGATATAATGTGTATGCGTTTCTAGAAAGGAAAAAAAGAGATAATCCCACCACTTCCAAGCATTGATAACACTAACTACATTGTCCAGCAACACATGGAGCAGGTAAAATATAAATTGGACAGATCACTCTCTTAACCCCGTGTGCACCCTACAGGGGATGTCCCCACTTCTTATGTATACCAGTAGTAACTACTCTTAGTCACACTAATAATGAAGTCACACAAGTGCAGCATATCACTATCACACACAGCGGGTTCTTACTATTTGTATTACCCGCATTGCTTGTGCCATCCAGGCTTTACTCTGCTGACATCCACTGTTCGCAGAGATGCTTCTCAGCAAAGAGGGCAGTGCCTACAGCCAGTCATTGGGATAGAAGTGGCAGAGGCAGACTGCACCATTCACCAACACAGGGGTGTGGGCTTGCTTTCACCTTAATTCTGATTTACCTCACCCTATAAATGAGCACTAGTAATTAATGAAGACTTGTTTTATTTGCGTGACGAATTATCCTGTGTGCTTGTAGCTTTTATTGCTCCAAACTGCTACACACCCCATCTACACAAAGCTCTCAGCCAGTGGCAGCTCTGGGAATCGTTGAGACTTCAGATGAGTCGATGGTCAGCTGCCTTACATAGCGATATAGTCAGCACTATATAAATCTAGTTGGGTCACTCAATATACTAATCCACTTAAATTGTGCCCAGTCCTAAAGATGTTACTTATCAAACAGTTACACATTTTCATCTCCACAAATGATATTTACTAGGTGCCGCCAAACAAGTTTCACTTCAAAAATATCCTGCAGTGGCTTAGTCATTTCCAGATCAAAGACAATTGAGAATATGTAGAATTATTTGAAAATTGCTGTGTACCTATAGTTCACATTAAACATGACGGAACACTATGTCCATATGTGCAACATATGCAGAGACCAAATAGACTCACAGCGGTAATTGCAGAAAGGTGCAATTAATTAAACAAACAGGGATTACATATGTAATGAATTAATGTCTGTTTTTATTTATAGTTAACTAAGAAAAAGAGTTTTTTTTATTTGACATTAAAGTATTATATCAGTGGTACAAAAACCTTCTGAATTTTGATTCCAGGATGTTAGAAAACACAATATGAAAAATGTCAGAGATTAATACTTTTTATAGCCACTGTACATATTTGTGTAGCCTCCTGTCCCAATGTGTGGCCTTAGGAGTGATGCACCTTCTCCCTGCACTCTCCTCTGCCCTGGGCCTGGCTAGCTTTTAGGTGCTGGTATAAATCATACTTACCTACTTTCTTCAGCTCTCTTCCGGGAGCCAGCCAGTGGAGGGGGGCGTGAGGGGGCGGGGCGGCCAAAATCGCGTCATTTCGGCCCCGCCCCCTGTGACGTCATGACGCAAATTGCGTCATTTGACAGCGGGGGGCGGGGCTAAACGCCGCGATTCATCGGGAATCGCGGCGTTTGGGATCTAATTCTGCCCACTTCACTAGGAAGTGGGCACTTCCTAGTGAAGTGGGCAGAATTCGGGAGATTGCCACACTCGCCCGGGAGTCCGGGAGACTCTCGCAAAATGCGGGAGTCTCCCGGACATTCCGGGAGAGTTGGCAAGTATGGTATAAATGACTGTAAGGTCCCCGCATATGCGGATCTTACAGCAAAGTTTGTTAAGTGTGTTGCCATGTTCTTGCATGGGGATGCAGGGTAACAGTTCTCACAAAGTTGGGTGCCAGTCCATCTTTATCACAAAGTAAACTGCAATGAAAAATCAAATATATACAGCTCCGTTTACCCTTCAGCACAGTGCTTAACGGTTATGTAATAAATTTAGTTGCATATGTAACAGTTGTCATATTACACACCAGAGTTTCCTGGGCTTAGCAGTTCCAGACATACTTAGTGTAGCTTAACTCCAACACCCAGATACAGCCATTAATAAATAGGTCCCTAAGGGGGGTATTCAATTGGCCGAGTTAGTTAAAAGTAATGCGGCCTGCACATTATTACCGTTGTTATGGAAATGCGCATAATTATCGTTATTACGGTAGGTCCAACGCCGGCTTTTTGCTCGCAGCTCTGAGCTGTGAGCTGGGCTAAAACTACCGTAATAACGGTAATAGCTTTAGCGCTGCGGTACTTCGGGGGGAATTGAATTCCCCCCTAAGTGTTTTTGGTTGAATTGTGATGTAGTGTTATGGTCATTGAATCTGCATTGCTGCTCTTAGTAAATAGACATCTATGCCACAATTTATGTATTCTTTTATTCGTTTTAGGCACTTTGTTTACAAAATATTAGTGTACAACAGATATCATCAGATATTAATATAGCATCACTAATTTCGCAGTGCTGTATAAAAAACTCACTCACATCAGTCCTTGCCCCAATAGAGCTTACAGTCTAAACTCCCTAACATACTCTTACAGACTAAGGTCAATTTGATAGCAGCCAATTAACCTACTAGTTTTTTTTTGTGGGAGGAAAACGGAGCACCCGGAGGAAACCCACGCAAACACAGGGAGAACATACAAACACCACACAGATAGCTCATAGTCGGGATTCAAACTCATTATCTGTTTGGGAGTGTGTGTAATTGCATCACCAAATTTGTAAGTTTCCCGGGTTGTATTGTATAACTTTCCCCACTGGGAGATTTGCAAAGAAATCTTACGAGTTGATATCTGCATATTTTTTAACAGTTTGTAACAATTTTCTAATTTTTGTTCCTAAATTAATTTTGCACATTTTATTTCAAATGTCTACATAACACTTGCTAATGCTAATACTGAAAACAATATTCTAAAAAAAGTCTGTCATGAGTAGCTCAATGGGAATTTATTTATGGCCCAGAAAATACAGATTTGGTGACCCCTAGTGGGTGTCATTTGTATTACAAAATGAATGTGCAATATTAGAGTTGAGCAAATCTTGAATGAAATCACAAAATTGTGATATCTGCCTCTTAGAACTGCATTTCCTAAAGTACACGATTGTTCAGCTAACAATACCTGCTGTAAAAATGTATTTTGTTGAAAGAAGCGCTTATAAGTCTGTCAATTTAGTGTCTGAACAATAAAGTGTATTAAAAGAATTTGAACCACAGAAATTTTAGTATTTGAATGAAATAGGAAAAATATTTTCTCTATACTTTGTGATTCTGTGCAACCACATCTAGGGGTCTATTTATCAATTATCGATTTTAATTTCCTATCAAGCAATTTATCAATAAAAGGTTGCAGGGGCAGCTGGGCGATGCTGGCTGAAAGCGGCAAGACTCCTCCTGCATTGGCACTGGAACTCAAGCCCTGGTTAGTTCCAGATTATGTATTAAAAAATAATAACAAATTAACAACAAAAAAAAGAAGAAAGAAAAATGCTTTAATTATAAAGCACTTATTCTTGCCCCCGGCATCCGCTATCTTCACCCTGAGATGACATTAGCAATTGGAGGACAGCAAGCCTTAGGCCAGGCCTGTCCAACCTGCGGCCCTCCAGGTGTTGTGAAACTACAAGTCCCAGCATGCCCTTCCAGGTATCAACGGGTTGTCTACTGGCAAAGCATGCTGGGGCTTGTAGTTTCACAACACCTGGAGGGCCGCAGGTTGGACAGGCCTGCCTTAGGCAAAGGCTAACGCTAGCTAGTCTCCACCAGCTAGGAGGATTTAATAAATAGAAAAAAATCCTAATCTGGGATAGAGGACTTTTCACCTATTGATAGTTCTTGAAGTTAATGTGTTGGAAGCAGGAAAAATGAGCAAGCATAAGGATCTGAATGACTTTGACAAGGGCCAAATCATGATTGTGACTGGGTCAGAGCATCTTCAAAACAGCAGGTCTTGTGGGGTGTTTCCGGCAAGCAGTGGTTAGTACCTACCAAAAGTGGTCCAAGAACGGACAACCAGTGAACCGGCGACAGGGTCATTTGCACCCAAGGCTCATTGATGCGTGTAGGAAGTGAAGGCTAGCCCATCTGGTCCAGTCCCACAGAAGAGCTACCGTAGCACAAATTGCTGAAAAAAAAATTGATGCTGGCTA
This sequence comes from Mixophyes fleayi, assembly GCF_038048845.1. Taxonomy (NCBI): domain Eukaryota; kingdom Metazoa; phylum Chordata; class Amphibia; order Anura; family Limnodynastidae; genus Mixophyes; species Mixophyes fleayi. The sequence continues at coordinate 135,882,304 of NC_134402.1, forward strand.
TAATAGAAAGGTATCAGTACACACCGTGCATCACTGCTTGCTGTGTATGGGGCTGCATAGCCGCAGACCGGTCAGAGTGCCCATGCTGTCCACTGCTGAAAGTGCCTACATTGGGAATGTGAGCGCCAGATCTGGACCATGGAACAATGGGAGGTGGCCTGGTCTGATGAATCACGTTTTCTTTTACATTATGTCTATTGCTGGGTGCATGTGAATAGTTTACCTGGGGAAGACATGACACCAGAATGCACTGTAGGAAGAAGACAAGCCGGCAGAGGCAATGTTTTGCTAAGAAACCTTCTGTCCTGGCATTCATGTGGATTTTACTTTGATACATACCACCTACCTACACATTGTATGAAACAAAGTGCACCCCTTCAAGGCAACAGTAGTCTCTTTCAGCAGCATAATGCGCCCTACTACACTGCAAAAATTGTTCAAGAATGGTTTGAGGAACATAACAAAGATTTCTAGGTGTTGACTTGGCCTCCAAATTCCCCAGATCTCTATCTGATCGAGCATCTGTGTTATGTGCTGGAGAAACAAGTCGGAGCCATGGAGGCCCCACCTCGCAACTTACAGGACTTAAAAGATCTGCTGCTAACAGCCTGTCGGATTGGTAAGTTGTTTATTTATCTTCTCTTCCTGGCCCCCGGGATGCGGAGGGCACAGAGTGAGTTAGCTGTAAATTATTCTTTGACAGGAATAATTGGAAAAAAATATATCAAAATAATCTTTTCCCTTGGATTTATGTGTATTATTTTTGCATACAACTAAATAAGTATTTCTGTCCTGACCTAAATACTTGTTACGTTTTTTTTGACCCAACTACTTATAAAACGGGACTGCTCGGTAATTATTTTGGAGGGGTGCCTTGAAAAAATAATGGAGACTAAGGGTGTCGCAAACTGCAAAAGTTTGGGAACCACTGCTCTACAGAATGAATGGGCACAAATTCCCACAGACGCACCCCAACATCTTGTGGAAAGCCTTCCAAGAAGAGTGGAAGCTGTTATTACTGCAAAAGGAGGATCAACTCCATATTAAAGTATATGTATTTGAATAAAATGTCATTACAGTCCCTGTTGGTGTAATGGTCAAGCATCCAAATACATTTGTACATATAGGGCCTGAGTCATTAAGGCAGACAAAGGAGAAAATGTTCTCTGGGATAAACCATGTTACAATACAAGGGGTGCAAATTAGTTTATTATTTTGCACATAAGATAAATACTGGCTGTTTTTTCATCTAGCACACAAATATTTGCTAGCTATATTATTACACTGAAATTTAAAGTTGATCTAAGACATGCCCTACCCCAACTATAAATCTGCCCCACATTTTAAATTTACCTCCCCCTCCAATGCAACATGGTTTTGCCCAGGTGCAAATGTTACTCCTTTTTATGCTTTGCTCTCCTTAAAGACTCAGGCACATAGTGTGTTTTTTTTAAAAAAAATGCTATAAAACAAAAAAAGAAAAAAAACCAGTTAATATCAAGTGAATTTGAATTCTCAATTGATATAAAATGATACATAACCACTGTCAGTGTTCAAGTTATCAGAATCTCTATACTATTAGTTTACAGTATACATCAACACAGAACAAATTAAAAGGCATGTGTTGTCTGTAAAAATGTTTAATCTAAAATACTCAAATCTCTAATTTGCACATGACAAATCCTAAAAAAAGTCAAAAGATTTCCTTTTCATATTTTACTAAATTAGAAGAGAATCATACAACATTAACCAAAAGAAAGTTTATTCTGAACCAAGTAAGGAGCAGTAAAAAAACAAAAACAAAATCCTTTACAAAAATAATGTATTATTGGCCAACAATGTCCTTGAAGAAATTCCTTCTTTTCCTTGGTCTCTCGCACAAAATTTCGACATCTTTTTACAGTGAGGACATTATATTCTTTTCATTATTACTGCTCGAGAACTGCAAATGTTAAGTACTGGCAATATGGGACATTCAGCCCATAAGATATCCGCTGTAAGGAAGAAAGAACAACAAAGATCATATAAACAGGGCTGCATTTTATGGGTGGGTGACATTACCCTGAACAGTCATACTAGTCACATCCATCGTAAATACAATATTTTGCATTAATAGTTAATTTGATAAAGTAAAAACCAAAAACACACAAAAAAAACACCAAAAACAAACACAAGGGTACCAACACAACTCACCTCTACACTACACTGTACCCAAACAACCAGACCTGTTGTCATTTCAAATAACACTTGTCCATGGAGTACCAAGAGGGAAGAGGATACACATTTATAACAGCTGTTATAAGCGAGTGGGACTAACATAAAAGAGCTGTGTGGGACCCTAGGAGTCTTCAATGACCCAGTGGATCATGTGTAACTAAAACACTGAATTCAATGTTAACAATGTAAGCCACATACTGGGTTTTAAATTTCTGGTTCTACCATTCAGTGACAATACATTGCAGATTTTAAATAAATAAATAAATGTCTACTTTATCAGGATCAGCAACAAAAAAAATGACAACAATGTAGTCACTGACTAGCCAAAAAAAAAGAAAAAGGAAAAAGCGGGGACCGCAAAAGGGAATTTCTCCTTGAAACCTAAAATGCACATTCTAGCCAGAATGTTGTGCTGCTTGATTTGTTGGTTTAATTTAGCAGCCAGAGTTACCTTTGTACCTACAATATTGTCTGCCTTAGTCCTTTAGGCATTATTAGTGCAATTGGGAATACGTTCCAGTTATTTATTGCTATTCCTATGAATTCATCATGACAATGTAAGGGTATGCACACCACAATTTTGACCTGCTATTTACATAGCACCAGCATATTCAGTGCTGCCATGTGTGTACAGTAATGATTTACATAGGAAAATACAGAAATAAATATTTACAATATAGTGTAAAAAGCCACACATTCTTTAGGTTTTAGAAGAAATTATTCAATTGGAGATCAAATCAATCGGTTCATTCACAATTCACATTTTCATAAAAGTTACTTTAAAAGGATTTTGTCTACACATGGTCAAATTACACCACACTCAAAAATATGTATTGTACAGATCTACTGAAGAATCATGTACATTAATGCAATTTTAGCACCAGCTGCAATATGTTCATAGACTCAGAACGCTATCCAATCCAATTTTATATTTTCAATCAAAATGGACCACAAGGCTTCCAGATTGTACGATTAGACTGCAATGTCTGAGTAGCTTTCCAAGCCACAAGAATTTTGTGACTCATTTTGCGTGGGGTGGTTGACACAGGTCACATAAGCAATGACTTCACATATCCTTATCAATAATGGGCAGAAGGAGTAATATTCTCTATATAGCACAGTGTACAATGAATGTGCTATATAAAATATAAAATAACTTACTAAATATTATAAGGATATATACCAGGTTATGTTAGTATTCCACACCAAGCTTTGTCTGCATAATGTCAGTTTTTCCTTCACATGTTACACAGATGATTACTACAAAACACCCTAACACAGATTATTTTCTATGCATGTATGTTCTGGATGTGGACTTCTCAACTTATGCTAATTTAATATTGTCATTATAAACTCATACACAATACTTGCAGTAGTGGCAAAGGTACGTGCATTCTGATCAGAGTCCTATGACTATAAATAATTGAGGACACATGGCAAAGTAACATCTGATAGTCAACTTATACTAGATCAGAGATGACCCGATGCCAGTGCACTTCTCTATGACCCTGAATATCCAGGCCCCAGATTGTATTTTCAGTTGATCTTGTTCCAAGGCTGTATAGCTTTTACTGTGAGCAACAGCTTCTAAGCTTCTCTGGAATGCACATTACTTGTGTAGACGTTTACTACTACCTTTCACAAAATCAAAGTCTATTGGATTGGGCAAAAGCTGCAAATTACAAACGCTCTCTTCATTGCAATGTGCCAACAGTTCAACCTATTTACAAAGTGTGTCTTAAAAATGTCAGCCTGACATGTACTAAAAATGTATTCCTGAACCAGTAACTTGTACTGATCAACGGTCAGTTTTTTTTTATTCAGCGGGTATTAAAAACTCCATAGCACCTTGCTTTTGTAATATAAAAAGGTAGCGGGTCACTTCACAAATGTAAAAAAAAGACAACCAGTGCTGGGTTGCCAATCCTGCTTGATCTTCCCGATAATTACCAGAGTATATGCTATTCTCAGGATGTTTCATTCTTCCACTAACAACTGCACATTGCACCTACACTTGTTCTGTATGACAGAATGTCAATATCGCTCCTCAGGACCCCATTTATTTATATATAGGCCACATGGCTCCAGGTCAAGGACAGCAGGGAGGCACTAGGCTCATACGGCACATCACCAATTTTATGTTTCTTAATTTCGTATTATTTATTTACATATAACAAGTATTTAAAGTGTGACATATGGACAAATTATTTGTATTTATTTTATTCACATTGAATGCAGTTGGGCTTTGGACCAGGAACATGGTGTGTCCTTATGTTAAGTATAATCAGTTCTCTAATCTTCTAAGATGATCCTAAGGAACAGTATATATTCTTAATTGCATTGTGGAAATTGCCACAAAACTACATGCCAGGTTCTCTGCCTTATGTCTCATATCCACTGTTGTAAAAAATACACACATTTACTAGAGCATTTAACACTAATATAACACAAGTAAACGTGTTTGAGAATGGCTCCTATTGTGTACAATGTCAGTATACCCACTCACTTTTTGTGTCTGTTGTATTGGGTATTTAAAATGGTTCTTGCTCCATTCAAAATATACACACCCTCAGTTCTCCTTGTATAATGTGGTCCCTGAGCTGTTTAATTTTTTATAAAAGGTAAGCTGTGGCCCTCCGATTAATGTGGAACTACAAGTTCCATTATGCCCAAAATGCTAGGATTTCTACTTTTACAGGTTACACCATTCTGATGTAGACAAGACTACTAAGGCAAATTAGAGAAAGAAAATTATTGTGAGCAAGTATGCAAACTATACCTCTCCATTCTCAGCCTAATAAGCTCTCCAACACCTCTGTATCTGTTTTTGTTTTGGAGGAAGAGCCATTTAACAGAGGTGTTACGTTCCTGTGATACAATCTTCGAGATCTGCTGTTTCTCACTGTATTTCTAAATTAAGTGCCGAATAGAGCGGAGATGACAGAGGGCAACTCATTCTGCTATTCTGGCAAGTATGGATTGTGGGCACAGCAAAAAAGGTAGGGGAATTCTACGTACCAGCGAAACATACAAGATGTCATGGCCAAATGTAGAATAAATAATATTTTGTGGAATAGTTCTGAAAATTCTGCTTGTCTCTAATATAAGGTAATGGAATTATTCTGTTTTACAGCAGCCTGATGCTGAGAGCATGGTATAGACAACTAAAGAGCACATGAAGGTGGATAGCTAACCAAATGTAAGCAGCCAGCACATATGAAAATGTATGCACAAAATATTTATTACTAAACCCAGATTTTTATGAAAACAGACATAAATATACAGTAAAGCAGCTACTAAATCTGTGTTAAATAGAAGTTATGCTTTTTCTTTATCTTGATTAGAATGTGCCTTTATGTACTTTATGGTCATAAAGGGACATCTATATTTTCTGTTATTTATGTTCAATTATGTGTTTGTATTGTTCTTGTCTTCATACTAATCTCACCATTTTTTCATCAGTAGATTGATTTATTGATCAACAGATCAATTAAAATAAAAATAAACTTTCTATAGAATCAATAAAAACTAAATTAATGGAATCACCCCACCCCCGAAGCATTGCCTAGCTAACTAATCTAACACACATAAAATAAGTATTGATACTTAAAGTATGTGTCCATCTATTGTTAAGTAGGGGCAATGTAAAAGCCTGAATCTACGGACCAGGCAATCTGTTCATCAACAAATCGATGTATGTGCAGATGAGAGGAGTCACACATTAACATGTACGCCATCCCTTTGTCCCCATTTGGTTATGAAGGGTGATAGCGGGCTTTATTACATGCTACACGACATTACTTATTGTTTCTTCAGCGGATAATGGAGAACAACTTACGGCAACTTCATCCTCATGAAGACTCTGGCCATGAAGAAGCTGAGCAGGACACAGACAAATCCAATGAAAAGCAGCAGGAATCTATTCAGCTTGGGAATATTTGGTGCATTAGATCGATCCAGGATTATGAATCCTAAACCTCCCATTGTAAAGAGAAAGCTTGAAGCCAAGCCTTCCATGATATACTGACCATTTACTCTGTAGAGAGAGGAAAACACAAGTCACACATATAGGATGATGAACATTTGCAACAAGCTGTCTGTGTAAGCATTGTTGGAACCACTAAGTTATGGGGTATGTGTTATTAACCTATGTATATACCGATACACAAACACCACAGGGGAGGTAGCCACATCGGGGTCAGGACCAAAAGTCACATCACTAGTTTCTACTAAACTAATGCGTTCTCATGAAAATATCCTCACATACAAAATGGTTGCTTCCATTGTCCTATCTGCAATATATGTTCTATGTTTTGTTTTCCATGATTCCTGACAACATCTAAATGATTTTAGCTTTCATTCATTTAGGCTTGGAATATTTCTTGTATACCTTTAGGTGCATATTCGATTGTTGGCGTTACAGCCAAAATTAACGCGCCCCGCGCACTATTACCGTCGTTACGGTAATAGTGCGCGTAATTACCGTTATTACGGTACTTTTGTCGCTGGATTTCAGCTTGCGGCTCAGGGAGCTGCGAGCTGAAATCCGGGTAGTATTACCGTAATAACGGTAATAGTTTTTCCGCTGCGGAAACCGCCAACAATTGAATATGCCCCTTAGGATAAGAACAGAGTTGTACAGGAGTTGGTGTGCCACAAGACTAACAAGACAGAAAGGTTCACTGATTCTCTCAAATTAGAAGCCTGTTTAGAAATAGTCTTATTTATAATCACTGCCAGAGTCTAGGAATCAAATATTCATACAAATCAGTTAAAGACTAAGCTAAAAGTTTTACTACTTCATGAGGTAAACATTACTTTCACTCAATTTGTAGAAAATGTGTGCATGCTCTTGCCACCTCACCTGTAGGCCAGAAAAGCTACCGGTCTCTGATGTCCATGCTCATCGGTCATTGAGCCGACACTGGGAGGTTCCACAATGACATCATAGATAATCCCTAGATACAGTTACAGATATTGAGGCCAAGTGGATAGTAAGATCTTACATAAATGACAGCAAACCATAATGGTGGTTGTGAGATGGCTCAACGCTTTACATATATAATAATAGGTTATATATTGGGTGTATTTTTCTTTTGAAATGGTTTTACTTAAAATGTTACAGTCTTTTCCCTTCACACCTCTGATTCTCAATGATCTAAACTTTGTTTAGTTTGAGGACATGTAAATAGTTGTAGGAGCAGCTTGTTCCATTGGGATCTGGGGGTAAATGTATGAATCTCCGGATTCTTCATCTCCGGCGTGTTCAGCCTCTTCAGCGCTTAAATTTAAAGCGGCGCTGCATTGTAAAGGGAAGTTTCCCTTTACAATCCAGCGCCGCTTTAAATTTAAGCGCTGAAGAGGCTGAACACGCCGGAGATGAAGAATCCGAAGATGCATACATTTACCCCTTTACCCCCTGGGGGTAAATGTATCAAGCTGAGAGTTTTGCCGGCGGGTTTGAAAAGTGGAGATGTTGCCTATAGCAACCAATCAGATTCTAGCTATAATTTTGTAGAATGCACTAAATAAATGATAGCTAGAATCTGATTGGCTTTTCAAACCCGGAAAACTCTCAGCTTACTACATTTACCCCCTGGTGTTTTCAGGTCACATGACTTGTTTGCCAGGAACAGAGTTACATGACAAACATTGCAAACCTTTGTATGCAGCTATATATTTTGCAAAATGTAGGCAGACATTAATATGTGTATAAATTATGTATATATGTTAATGTAGTACAAGTAATGCATGGAGCTTTACTTGCAAAACATCTTCTCTGTAAGACCCTGGTGAGTGACATCTTAATTCATGGATTATACAACCAACATTACCAAGCTAGAGACAGTATACATTGCAGTGGTTCGGTGCATTACACTCACCTCCAGTGATGAGAAAGTAAGAGACCACCACCATCGCATACACCGTCATGGCAGACGGCATATGCAGCCATGAAGGCTTCTTCAGCTTGAGGTTGGGGCATTCCAGCACTGTGAACGGTATTCGGTATAGACTCTCCATCCTGCAGCCTCACAGCCCCCTGCAGAACACACACGTTAGTAATGGGACTGAGGCACTGTGAGAGCCCCGGCTAGGACACCAGCCCCGGACCCACCGCGCACAGTGTACTTACCGCCTGCAGCAGCCAAGGGAAGGGATGCAGCTAGCACTGATCAGACCGGACCTGCATAGGCCTGACGTGGCGGTGCAGCCGGAGAGGGGAGGGCGTACAGAGAGGAAGGAGTCAGGGCAGCCTGGGGAAGGGCGGAAGTAATCTGACACACAATCCAGAACATGACTGGAAATGATAAAGACAATACGTGTACCTATAAAATCATAGACTTTTGATGTTACAATAGTTCTTTCTTAACCCGTGTGACAGAAGCCACCATCACATTCATACATTTAGGAAGCAAACATCTGCAACACCGCTGATAGGAATACTGACAACAGTCAGCTTTACTAAATAAGAGCTTGTCCACACCTAGCAGTTATACATGACCTGGTGTGTTACAAACCAGATGGGGGGCGCATCTTGCAAAATAGAACAAATAGCTGTCAATGGTGAAACTCACGGCAACAACGTATGTTTCACCTGTATTACAAATAAAATATGATATACTGTTTAAAATACAAACTTTTTGACTATGTGTCAAAACCACATGAAAAAAAGACAAAAGTTTTCATAAGCTTTCCAACTTTTCCCCATGGCAGTGTGAATGAGCGCTTTCTGCCTTTAAAATGTCTCTAATACATATCACCCAACATTAGTCTCTGGCAGCGGGACTGGGGGAGAGGTGGCCACTGAACAATGGGGACGTGACCGTGGCACAATAGGGTGTGCTCGTATCCCTGGGGTATGCATAGCACTTTTGAAGTGCTGGGCTAACCTGTACTGCCCTCCAAACACTATTTCTGGCACCCATTCACCCTGCTCTGCTGTGCAGAGCAGCAATACACAGAATACCTGACAACTTTCCCACCAATTGGGACAAATTTTTACCGATTGGGATGGCGGGACAGAGCCCTCAAATCAGGACTGTCCCACCTAAATCGGGACATTTGTGAGCAGGGTTGCCAACTCTGAAATGAAAAACAAGCCCAAACCAATCCTAAAAAGCCCAACTTACAGGGGACCGTCCTTTTCTATAACACTAATTTCTACACTGAATCTCCATTTAGAAAACCTTTATAAACACAAGAGGACACATTTATACACTGATATGGCAAATGAAAACGCAAATGCTGTAATTTAGGACACTGGTATGTCTATACCACACAGCCCAATGATATAACAGTATAAAATAGGGCACTGAAAGCAGTCTTCTGACATGAGCAGCTTACTGAATGGGAGGGGAGGGTGTTAAGTACAGCGATCGTGTCTGTCACCAAACTCAATACTTATTTCAGTAGGTTGCTGTAGACCCGTCTTCCTGTGATTTATTCCACGTCCTCCTCTGACTCCGCCCACCCACAAAAATGCCACTTTATTGGAGGAATTCTCTGCACAACCCGCCCACCCAAAAAAAAAAACTGAATGCACCAATCACAACATGGTAACAGAGAAAAAAAAAACCCCAAAAACGATTATACATCCTGAGGACTTGGAGAACATGTGCAGACCCAAAAACAAGATACCCGAGTCAGCCCAAAAATACCCGCAAAAAAAAGAAGCCCAATTCCGCTTGTTATAAGCGGAATTGGCAACTATGGTTTTGAGGTATGCTAATCGGCTGCTGAGACCCCAAGGCTAGTATATGCCAATCAGCCCTTGTCTTTCACCATTTACTCAGAGAATGACCTAATTTATTTATCAAAACTGAAAGTGAACATTACGAATGTAAATATTCTGGTGAATAAAACATTGATATACAACAATCAGAATCAGAAATCATCAAGCTGTAACTACCACTGCAGCTGCCCATTTAACTACTATGGGTCCTAATGGTAAAGGGAGTCTGCGGGGGCCTTATACAACCAGCTTATGAACCCCCTGGCATAGCTTAAAAGATCTCTCAGGCTGGTAAGCACAAGACTGGTGCCTTTTTAATATAGGGATGGCAGAAAACTACATGTCCCCCTATAGAGGTGACCAGTGATGAGTGTCTTCATTAACCCCCTGAGTGAATGTTGACCCAGGTTATGAATAATGGTGAACCCAAGGGTGGCAACTTTGGCAATCCTGTGGTTTATCTGTAAAAGACAAACTATCACCATTATACCTAAATAGTATATCAAAATCTCTCCACATAAATCTTTCTTAAACATTTTACCCACCTACTGAAACCTTTCTTTATCAGATTTAGTCCAAGGAGACTCAGAACCCCTCCCCAAAAAAAAAAAAAAACACACACAAAAAAAAACAACCCAAAACATTAAAACAACACCCCCTATCTCATGTACTCCTCATTTGTATTGTTGGACTAGCCAAAAATTGGAGGCATAGGAAATTATAATTATCATTATTAATAACATTCATTTATTTAGTGTCAGCATACTCCTCAATGCTTTACAATTGGCAACAAACACAGTAATAAACAAAACTGTATGTTAACAAATAAGCAAATATGTAAGGGGTCCTTCTCACAACCTTCCAATCTATATAGAAATAGTAGTTTGATACATGATATTAAATGCCACATATTGCATATTGGTCCACCAATGGAAAAATGTGCTTTGTGGGGCTATATGATACAGTCACAGAACAATGTTTGTTTGTGTGTATATAAAAATTAAAATTAGTAAAATAAGGTCTGTGTAAACTGTGTTGAGGGGTCATAATTTGTCAGATTATTAGGTTATATATTTTTCTCCTGGATCTCTCGGCTGCATTTGACACCATTGACCACTCTCTTCTCATACAAACGCTGCAATCCCTAGGACTGCAAGACACTTCTATCCTGGTTCTCATCCTACCTTTCTAATCGCTCGTTCACTGTTAATTTCTCTGGGGCCACCTCTGCTCCGCTTCCATTATCAGTTGGAGTACCGCAAGACTCAGTGCTAGGTCCTCTGCTGTTCTCTATCTATACAGCTTCTCTTGGAAATCTAATAAGTTCCTTTGGATTTCAGTATCATCTCTATGCGGATGATACACAAATTTATCCTCTCCTGATCTCTCGACATCTGTGTTGTCCCGTGTAACTGACAGTCTTTCTGCCATTTCGTCTTGGATGTCCTCTCGCCAACTCAAACTTAATCTTTTCTAAAACAGAGTTAATAATATTCCCACCCACCAACAAGAGCATACCAGACATTTCTATCTCTGTTGATAACATGACCATAAATCCCACCCCACAAGCTTGCTGCCTAGGTGTAATCCTTGACTCACAACTATCCTTTGTTCCCCACATTGACTTTATATCTAAATCATGTTACATACATCTAAAAAACCATTTCCAGAATACATACATATCTCACACAAGACACTGCAAAAACTTTAATTCATGCACTCATTCATCTCCTGCATCGACTATTGTGATTCCCTTCTTACTGGTTTTTCCAAAATCAGACTTGAACCCCTACAATCTATTTTGCATGCAGTGACTAGATTGATTGTCCTTGCAAATCGTTTTTCGTCTGCTGAGTCACTTTGTCAGTCTCTACATTGGTTGCCTGTTTTTCAAAGAATCCAATATAAAATTATTCTACTAACATACAAGGCCATCAATAAAATTGCACCAACATACATCTCCTAACTTGTCTCAAACTATCTCCCACCTAGACACCTCCGTTCTGCACAAGATATGCGTCTCTCTTCCACTGTCATTATTTCCTCCAATTTTTGGTTACAGGACTTTTTTCGCCCTAGCACCCACTTCATGGAATTCACTCCCTCGCACCACAAGACTCTAGTCTTCAAACATTCAAGCATTCTCTGAAAACCACCTCTTCAGACAAGCTTATAATATTCCTCTACCACCCTCTTAATCTCCCTAGGTAACCCTATTACCACCCTCTACACAGCTAACAAAAGACAGCAACCCTCTGACCAACATAGTTGTGTGACTGAGCTTACAGCCCACAATACTTTGTAACCTTTGCATTCTAGCTGGACAAATATTGAATATGATGTAGCACTTACCCTGGTGTATCAAACCATTGTCCCATAGATTGTAAGCTTGCGAGCAGGCCCTCTTACCTCTCTGTATGTATGTATGTATTATCCAGTATTGTTTTATTACTGTTTGTTCCCAATTGTAAAGCGCTACGGAATCTGCTGGAGCTATGTAAATAAATGTTGATGATGATGATATAGGCAACCAGTGTAGCAGGGGCGGGCTGGCACAGTTCAGCCCGGGAGGCGCACAGGCGGCCGCATCACATGACCGGCGATGCGGCCGCGTCGCGTGTCATATGATGCGGCCGCCTGTGCGCTGAGGCGCCGCATCGCTTGCTTTGTCATGCGGCCGCAAGTAATAAGAAAGAAAAACAACGATCCACGGGGGAGCTGCCGGCCCGAACAGGGGACAGACTGAGCGGCCCGGGGGACCTACCCCCCGGGCCAGCCCGCCACTGCAGTGTAGTGACTGAGAGAGCCAAGCAGCAGTAGAAGAATGTTTGGTAAAGAAACTTAATTAGCTGCTGCATTCTAAATTAATTGAATGGTGAAAATCTGGTTAGAGGAAGACCAGTAGGAAGGGAATTGCAATGGTCAATGTAGTAGATTATGAGTGCATGAATTAGTGTTTGCTTGTCCTGCATATGCATAATAAATGCATGTAATAGGTTTTGGAGACAGATTGGAAGTGACAGCTTTAGTGCAGTCACTGTAAAGAGTTGGAAATGGAAAACTGACTGAAGACTGACCAATAAGTTGTGTGAGGAAAGGAAGCATGTGATGCGTCTGTCGGCAAGCCTCTCAAGACGCTTGGAGGGGCGAGATGCAATTTTTCACTGAGAGATAATTCGTGTCAGAATAAGTTTTTTTTTAGATTGAGTGTAATAACTTCATGCTTGAATAATAATGGAACAATATCAATATAAAGGGAGAGATGACACATGTTAATTAAGACTGGTGTGAGCACAGGAGACAGTGGACGACTGATGTTTCAGGGGGATGGGTTTGAGTGGATAGGTAGAGTGGATAGAGAAAAAGAGGGTATCATTTTATATTGGATCTTGCCAGTTTTGTCCTTCAATTTATTAAAGAGACATTTGGGGTAAGAAGCCTGAGAAGAGATGAGAGACTGGAAATATATTTGTTTGCAATTGTCCAGAGCATTTTAGTTGGAGGCAAATAGTAGTCTATGTAAGGAAACCATCTGTCATGGTCCGGAGACTGGATAGGAGCCCAGTGGCAGGGAGGAAGGCAAGTTTGCCTTTACAAGCCAGCGCCGCTTTAAATTTTAGATTTCCGGCGAGTTGAAAAAACCAGACCATAATACATTTACCCCTAAGGGCTAGATTTACTAAGCTGCGGGTTTGAAAAAGTGGGGATGTTGCCTATAGCAACCAATCAGATTCTAGCTGTCATTTTGTAGAAGGTACTAAATAAATGAAAGCTAGAATCTGATTGGTTGCTATAGGCAACATCCCCACTTTTTCAAACCCGCAGCTTAGTAAATCTAGCCCTAAGTGTTTAATGGACTGGTTTTTGCCAAAGTACTAGGTTTATGGCATAACACTTACGGTCTTTTGGGCTTTTCATTTTCTGTTTTCTTCAATTCAGAGTATTCATTCTATTATTTATATTTTTGGGCAATTTTTTTGTCCCATTCTAGAGTTTAGTGCAACACATAAGGCCTCTCTTTTGACTACCAATCCCTTCAACATTACAAATGTTTATATCATCTTTTCTTCAAATGATATTTAATCCAACATTATATCAGGCAAAGTCAATGCAGAAGAAAATTGCAAAAATTGCCCTAGTCACTTTGGTGGAAAATACCTCTGGTCAAGAAGGGGTTAATATACAGTTTTATAGAGTGATGACTAATTTATACCTCTCTATGCAATAATATCTTATGGGAATTTATAAGTGCTACAATAACAACATTAAAAAAAAAAGTTTGGATCTAATTGTATTTTCAGCAGGAGTTTCTTTGGTGGCTAATTGTAGCACGTTTTCCCTAGTGGCATCTTTATTTGAGTATTATTCTGTTATTACATAAATATAAGTGAAATTATAAAAGTGTATGCTATTAAACTTTTTTCAGATGTTTTTGTAAACTAAAACAGTATAGGTATTTCTAAATTGCTGATTACAGTGTTGTATATCATTTTTCACATCATGTCACAAGTCTGAATATAAGCATTCAATAACAGCAAATAAATTGTAAAAATAATTGTATTAGAATTGTAAAAGTAATTGTATTAGAATCAATATCTTTATTGTCCATTATTCTGCTGAATGCTTGAGTATTTAGGTGGAACTCTCAAAAACAACTAAAGATGCAGTAAATCACTGCAGCAAAAATACTAGAATAAAAAAAGAACAAGTTTTGAGTGTTCTTAAGAGTATCTGCTACTTAAACAAAACTCTTGGTGACATCATGAATGCAGAAATTTCTGCCTACAACAGTCGGGGCCGGACCCGTTAGGCAATTTAAGGAGGGCAGTCCGCCTTCAGTCCCCTTTCTTTTTAAATATCCTGTTGAGGCCATCACTCGTTCTGAGTTCTACACCCATTGTCAGCTCCAGTAATTATTTTCTGTCCCCCAACCTCAAGTAATTACTAATTTTATCTAAGTTCAGTTTCAATCAGTTATCACTTGTAAATCTTGAAGGTCAGCTAATCAGGCACTAATAATTGATGTCAGGACATTAGTGCCTGGTTTAAAGAACAGATACATTTGAGTACCTGTTGTTGAAATTAAATAATTGGATGAAGGTGGTAATCAATAATTTCTGTATACTACAATCAGTTGCAATGCGATTAATACGCAACGTAATTACACAGGTCTGCAAAAAAAAAATTTTTGGACAGCTGTTTTGGTTTAGTTGACTGATTCTTACGTTTTTTTGGTGCGCTGAAGCCAAAAATGACAACCGTTTTGTCCTGGGACGTCAGGTTTTCGAACAAACGGGTGGTCATCGTTTAAAAAAATCTCTTAACGCAAATATTTTATTTACATGAAAAATATTAACTCATTTGCACAGATGACGACAAAATTAACACCACACTCAAGTAGATTGCTTGTAAAATCGTCTTTTTTTAAACTCTAAACTTCTTTTTGAGCTTTTCCTCTTGTATGTGGCTTCTGGGAGATCCCTGTACAACATCCAGCAGTAGTCAGCCATCATCGTAACACTCCATTTCCCTTGATACCTTCTTTCCATTTCTTTTATATCTTGATGGAAATGTTCTCCCTGCTCTTCACTCACTGCTCCCAAATTTTCAGGAAAGTAGTCAAGGTGTGAGTTGAGAAAATGGACTTTTAAGCTCATGGAGCAACCAAGCTTGTGGAACGCTTTCAACATTGTTTCCACCATTTCTTTGTAATTTGGGTCCTGTTGGTTTCCCAAAAAGTTTTTTATGACCACAGTAAAGGCAACCCACGCTTCTTTTGGAGTTGGAGTCATTGAACTGATGAAGTCTTTGTCGGATATGAGTTTTCTAATATCCGGGCAAACAAAAACCCCCTCGTTCAGTTTTGCCTCCGTTAAACCTGGAAACTTGGATCCCAAGTACTTGAAGCATTCGCTATCTTTGGGAAGTGCCTTAACAAATTGCTTCATTAATCCTAATTTTATATGAAGTGGTGGTAATAAAACCTTCTCAGGGGGTACCAATATATCTCTGAGAACATTCTTTTTACCAACAACTAGACTTCTTGGTGGCCAATTTTTTTGCATCCAGTGATTTTGTCGGTCTCCACTGTCCCATAAACATAGAAAACAAGGGTATTTGGTGTACCCAGCCTGTTGTCCCAGCAGCATACACAATACTTTTAAATCCCCACATACCAACCAGTTTTGGTTTTGATAACCCACTTTCTTGAGTACCAACTCCAAGTTCTCATAAGTCTCCTTCAAGTACACCGAATGAGCAACAGGAATGGACGCATAATGGGCACCATTGTGAAGTAAAACTGCTTTTAAGCTTCTTTTGGAAGAGTCAATGAAAAGCCTCCATTCAGAAGAATCATACTGAATGTGGAACTGAGCCATCAACCCCTCTAAATCAGAGCAAAACACCAAACAGCCCTCATGAAAAAAGTAAGACAGAAAGTCTTTTTCCCGATGTCTGTACCATGCAAAAGATGTACCTTCCATCAACAAATTTTTGCTTTTAAGTCTAGAACCAAGTAATTCAGCAGATTGCTTAGGTAGATCTAGGTCTCTCACCAAATCATTGAGTTCCTCTTGCGAGAAAAGTTTTGGTTCGTCAACTTTAACATCTGAAGAACTTGATCCATCTTCAGGCTGAGGTACAGTTCCATTCTCGTCAGGCAAATTGACTTCATCCAGGTCTGTAGGAGGGTCGGACACAGGGACGTCTTGACCATGGGGAATGGGACGAATGGCAGAAGGAATATTGGGATACGTGATGGTGCACTTACACTTTGAATTGTACCCCTTCACATCACAGGAACAAAAATAACAATCATCACTATGATTCTTCTGCTCGCGCCACATCATAGGAATTCCAAATCGAAAAACTTTTATCTTGCCTTTTGACCAAATACGAAGATCTTCGACGCACTGCTTACATACTTTATGAGGAGCCCAAACTTTATCTTGGTCACCAAGTTTTAATTTAAAATAAACGAAAGAAACTTTCTTAACAAAATCCGTAATATTCAACTGCTGCTTTTTCACCGTGAACTCTCCACATATGAAACAGGCGAATTTACACACTTTCTTGGAGGCATTGCACTAATTTTGAACCACACAGACAATAGCAGGATGACGACTGAAATGAAATACAAGATTGTGGAGGAATCAGAGAACAAGTTAATGCATGAAAGAACATGTCTGGACAGGCCCTAGCAAGCACAATCAACAATGCAGTGATCACCTTCAGGACCAATAAACATGTATTTTCATGTTTTTGGAAGCACTGGCAGTGAAAATAAATTTGTTTTTCCATGTTCAGTTTTTTTTCCCCAAGTATGATGAATTTGAAATCTATCGATTTCCAGCTACCTGTTAGACAAAGGCACATTTCGATTGTGAAAAAACCTGACGTCCCAGGAAAAAACGGTGGTCATTTTCGAATTCAGCGCACCAAAAAACATAAGAATCAGATAAAATTATGAAAACAGCTTTTTGGTTGCAGACCTGTGTTATTATTATTCTAGCAACAACCCTATTGGGGCAGGGAATGATGTGAGTGAGCGCTGGCGAATTAGTGGCGCTATATAAATAAACGATGATGATGATTTAAATATGTTTAACATATTTTCTATCTTTTAATATAAACTATAAAGTGCTAAAGAGGCTAATTAATGTTTACAACATTTAAATTACATATTTCATATTTATCATTCGGTTCGCAATTGCATGAGAACGTTTCCAGTATTAATTATGTAGTGTTCACACCTTACGAACGTTAGTTATAAATAATATCGCTTTTCATATACCAAATTTGCTGTTTGGTATATGAAAAGATATATTATTTATAACTAGCGTTCACAATGTGCAAACGCTACATAAATAATCAATAGTGGTCCAGAGATGTCATAAAAGAACCGGTTTAAACAGATCTAGAGGCGGAAGCCTGAGGAAGTACACCTGGCCATTTCAAGGAACAACGGTCACAGGAATCAATGAATGGAACGTCGAGTTCTTGGGAGGACATGACCCTTCTTTCCTTTATTGGTACAAATGGTAATGACAAGTAATTGGAATAGACATCCCTAGCGTGTCCCTTCATCACACATTTTCCCCTCCCCCCTCTGCATCACAATGCCCCCAACGCAGCACACCGCCCCTCTCCCCTGTACATCGTACTTTCCTTACCTGAGACTTGTCTTTGGGCTGCTGCTCCTCACTGACATTGTCGGGACGTGATGATGATATCACACCCAACAGTCAATGAGGGGTGGAGGAGTGGACAAAGCGGAGAGGAGAGACGGGAGAGGGGAGGGGGGAATGGAGAAGGGAAAAACAGGAAACAGGAGAGAGAAAATGGAGGGACAATGCATCCCATCGGCATATCCAAGTAGATATATATATAAAAACTAGGCAATTGGCAAAAATCATCCAGAACTTCACCAGCACTTTTAATGCTTTCAGTTTAATTGTGGTGCTTATGTAATGCGATCCGCAGATCTTGGCATTTTGCCTCCTCATACCTGAGCAGCTATCCCAGCAATCATAGTTAATTGTTGTTTATTTGAAGACAGATCTGTTGCCAATATGTAGTACAGTTAATGGTGTATGCACTGTTCCTTGAAACAGATGTAAAACAGCTTTTAATGTATATCGTGAACATAGAGAACTTACAGTTATAAGGGTTAACCCATCACACAATTGTATGAAATAAGGCCTAAATAATAACTGCAGTGTAAATATGGTATAACAAATGAATCCATTGATAAATTTTATCTACTAAAGTAGATAATGTGAAGCCAGAAAGTCTTTGTGTTTTCGGTTGCCACCTGTAGCAACTTCAAAGGCTCCTGCTGTGAGTTATATCCTGGCCTACGATTGAGTTTTGACACCTGAATAGACTTTTAGGAACCACTCAGCATAGTGTCTGGCTCAAGGGGACCATGTGCTGACTTGGCTATAGTTTGTATAGACAAAAATAATTCAGTTTTCAAATATGCCACTTAAAAACAATAAAAATAGTGATCAAACACATATTCTTCAATAGCGTGTTGAAGGGCAGCTCATATGTCAAATTAATAATTCTGCCTGACAGAGAAGTTGAGGAAATGCCCTGTACCTAGGCCTGTTTGGTATCAATAGATGGGTAAATTCATAGGGGATCTATTAATAATAAAATTGGGTCTGTTTGACAGTCCACAGAAAAGTTAGGTCACATAGTAGAATTGGGTATTAAATCAGGGAACATGCAAATGGTGATAGTAAAAAGTGTCACAGACCACAACCCCCCCTTGAGGTGGGGAAGGATGTAAAGGTGTCTTTAAAAAGCTGTAGCCAGTTACAAAAAATTGTCAGTTTCTTGGGTATCAATCTAATTGAAGGACTGTCCATCTTTTTTGCCTACCCCCAGGCATACAGATTATTGTGCTTTTATTCCATTTATTTATATAACGGTTTCATTTTTTATTTATGTCAAATCTTTATCGAACTGTTTTTTATTATCTGTAAGCATTATACCTTTTTGTATGTTAAATCTAACAATTTAATAGTTCTGTCCTTATTGCTCTAAAGGAATCCATTGCCCGTTTAGAAGAGAGAGATTGCTTGGCTGGGGTTAACTATTTAGAAACAAGAGTGTGAAGGGTTAACTGTTTAGCTACCAGAGCAGAGTCTGTGCAATAGGATAATTGAGTCATAAGTTTGCTACGGGCTTTATACGTAGCTGGTGGCAGTTTGTGGAGAGGTGTGGAAGCATGTGTGTGTGTTGGGAAAGAGATCAGTAAATCTGTAGCCTTAAAGAAATAAATGAGTGTGAGATTTGGGGTGGAATCTTGTGTGTTCCGTTACAGTAAGCTTCCAAGTCACGAGTGCACAGAGGGCTGTTTGTAACAGATAAAGGGGTTCAGGAGCAGTTTCCTGACAAAATAGAGATGACATATTGTATGGCTGTTGCAATATATGATAAGATATCAAATTGGGGAGTAGCCAGAGGGGCCTATCTCTGACAATGTAACTCACTTGCAGTGCTATATTGTTGGATCAAACAGCCAACTTGAAACTTACAATGTAACATGTAAAAAGGTCTTCACCGAATGCATACTTTAAAACTGTCCAGATTCTAATACAATATCAGCACACAAATGCGCAAAACTGCACAAAGGAACCTAGTGAAAACTAAAACAGCTGTCTATTTTTTAGGAAAGTATGTGCATCATACTCAGGGGCATATTTAAGATGTATCGCAAAATATGAAAGTTAGTTTTCAATCCTCCTCACATTGCTAAGAATTGAACTAAATTTCATATTTATTTAAAAACCTTTACACGAACAGCAGTTCCGAAAAACTGCTGATCCTGTGAAGTGCAAAACTCACCTTTCACTTGGCTCTTCTCTTCCCATGCGATGCCGACTGCAATGACGTATCCTCTTTACAATCCCTGTGCGCATGCGCCCACCGAAAACCTCAGGCATGTGCACAGAGATCCTGGACTGCAAGAAGGTGAGTCATGTGACAGGGAGGGATCACATGATTCCTCCACACATGCACTGAGCAGCTCTGCTCTTCAGACCAGAGCTGTCTTTAGTGAAAGATTTCAATTATGTTAATGTATGTCAGCTGGCGTACATTAATATTAATGAAAACTTAATTTCGTCCATTGGTAAATAGCGTTACTGAACACTCCCCATACACTGTTATGGGGAGTGCTCAGTAAAACAAAGAGCGATGCAAAGCAGCTGCTTCGATACTGTGATAATAAATCTGAATTTTGCGGTTAATCCCGGAAAACAGAGGTTTTCTGAGATTTAAGTGGGAATTTATGTTTGATAAATAGGCCCCTTAAGGCCTATGTATACACATCTACATTTCCTAAAAAAAACAAAAACATCCCTTGCTTCCTCAAGAAGAGTTAGTTACACAATGCAATGATCACATGGATGACTTCCCCGGCTTCAAATCATTGCTCTGATTTCGGGTGAGAAAACAACAGAACGAATGTTCAGAAGTCAAAAGGTGCAGTGTGTAACCATGGCAACTCACATGCTACTTAAGGGAGTGCTTGCGCTCCACCGTGGAACACACATGCTACAGAGCAGATTAGATGCCTTCTAGTATGTCACTTTAATGTGTCCGTGCCTTGTTATATGAGTAATGCATGTGCCGCAGTGATCAGAGAAGCAGTCTTTGTGGGTGCGATAGTAGTGTCTCTACCGATATGTTGTTATAGAGCTGGTTGCGTCCAGTGTGTTATTGCCAGGATTAAAAGTTGTTTTTTTTATGCTGTGTCTGATGTGCATACATACCCTGGACACGTAACTCCCAGGGCGCAGCCAGAGTCACAGAGAGGTATGGCTCACACCCATGTGTGACCTAGTATAAGTACTGCAGGTGGGAGTAGCAGTATAAGGTAGGAGCAGACATCATGGTGTCCTCTGGTTCCAAGTACTTGCTGATCATCATGTCTCTGGCACTATGTGCGTGCTTTCTCTTGCCCAAAATGTTTGGAGGAGGCAGCGTAAGGGACACTAGCAAGCGAGACACTCGAAGGATGCCTCCTCCAATGCATGGCCGATCACACAGAGGTATCCAATGGTTTGTTGATAAAGTGCAATATGACATGGTCTGACTAACTCAATACTTGCATACCTTTCAATCGGGATTTTTAAGGAACATTCCGATTCATGTGTCACAAAATAGAGACTTCTCCATTGTTTAATATACCCAGCAAGTATGGAGGGTTCCTTTATACTTTGAGCAGTTATTTAAAGTAAACAAAAGGTTTGTTTGTAAATGCAAAAGCTCACTGGCTTATCTTTGGCAAAACACAGTGGTTTATTTCAGCTCATATTGTGTGTGTGTGTATGTAAAAAATTTTGTGGCAAAGGGAGTAGTTTGCCACAGGCTTCTAAATGAGGAGTTATTTATATAGCTGCCAATCTGCAGACGAAGGCTGCAAACAGAGTTACACATTTGTACATTAATGCACTTAAGTTAAAGAGATACAGGTGGAGGACCTGTGTGACAAAATTGTAACAATTTAACTTACATATGTTGAAGTGTTTTAAAATAAACTCTTTCCACAGTTAGCAGCAGACTAACAAGGTTTGTCTGTAATGAAGAGTAATTACAAATCATCAAGCCGGGAGTGTCACCTGTCCATCAAGCTAGGGCTGTGGGAGGAGTGTAAAGTATTTAAACCTCTCTTTCTTTTATGTGTGTGACCAACACCAGAGAGTGGCTGGTGTCTAATATATAAATATATACATATATATATATATATATATATATATATACACACGGCGCATTGTTAATCCCTCCTTAAGTACCATCCTCTCTCCACCAACCTTCCATAGGAATTTCTTACCTTTCCAACAATACCTAATAATTTATTTCAACGTTTCTGAAGATTTAAAACGCATACTTTGCTGCCACAGCCTCCCCCCATTGTTTTCATGCAGTGACATGCAAATGTACTAGCAAAAATAAACTCAACATTAGGTAGGGTCAGATTTGTTTTTTTTACCAATTGTGCAGATACGTGGTTCCCAAATCACTCAGACACGGTATTAAGAGGAAAAATAGAAAAATGATTTATTCTGCAGAACAGGATTAAATACAGCACAGCTCCCTTAACGATAGCAGCTCCAACAAGTGATATCAGTTCAAATAAATCCAGTGGGATATGTTCCACAGAGAATCTCTGGCAGAGCATCACCTCTTAGCCAAAATCAATCACACACATGTCCAGCTCCCAGGGTAGCCTCTTTTATCCCCTCCTAATCCAACCTTGGGAACTGCCTGCCCAGGGGAGTTGCAAAAGGTCTTGATTGGTGGGCTTCTCACACTACCCAGCTCCACCCCCTACCTCCCCAGGTGTCCTCTGCTGGGTCCAGCTCCTGGCTGACTGTGGAGCTCACTAGTGGACAATAGGGAGCAAATAGAAGGAACAATGG
The DNA here is from genome assembly GCF_038048845.1 of Mixophyes fleayi. Taxonomy (NCBI): domain Eukaryota; kingdom Metazoa; phylum Chordata; class Amphibia; order Anura; family Limnodynastidae; genus Mixophyes; species Mixophyes fleayi. The sequence continues at coordinate 135,905,191 of NC_134402.1, forward strand.
TACCTTATTCATTCAACTCCTGATGGTTAGGGTGGAATTTAAACCCTGAAGTGCTTTTCCATGGAGATGTCACATTTCTATACAATAACCTTTATATTGAGACAGTGTTCTGATTACAAACCAAATCTAAGCCACACCCCATAACAATGGACATTTGAGACGAGTGGTAATACCTTAGCTAACACAAGCAAAATGACTTCTGCTGTCCTGTTATTTTCAAATAATATGGCAATATTCTTTCTATTTCTAATGCATACAATATTGCAATTAATAGCAAGGGCAAAATGTACCAAATAACTTGAACTAATAATACACAGATGCTCTGGTTTATACACAGAGCGGGCCAAGCATTAAAATGTACATTAAACAGTGAGAAATGGGGGATGAATAAAAAGTTCTCAGTCCAGTAGCACCCATTCCCTCACACCAATACTTACACAACTCTATAGTCAAGTAGAAAGGACTGCACTACCTAGTATGATTGTGAACCTCTTACTATGTCACTGGTTGTTGGATAACAGCAAATTGTGTTAACTGCTCTGCTAATCATCTTAGAGTTGGATGAAGTCTTTCCTATCAAATCTGTGGGTTTTTTTCATATCAGGACTTAATTACCTAGTTCTCACAAAGCCCTACAAGCGGATATTCACTATATGGAAAAAAGTATTTGGACGCTTGAACATTACACCAACAGGGACTGTAATGACATTGTATTCAAATACATATACTTTAATAAGGAGTTGGTCCCCCTTTTGCAGTGATAACAGCTTCCACTCTTCTTGGAAGGCTTTCCACAAGATGTTGGGAGTGTTTCTGTGGGAATTTGTGCCCATTCATTCTGTAGAGCATTTATGAGGTCAGGCACTGATGTTGGACGAGAAGGCCAGACTCTCACTCTCCGTTCCAGTTCATCCCAAATGTGTTTAATGGAGTTGATGTCACATGTTCTGTGCGGTCCAGTCAAGTTCTTCCACACCGAACTCAAACCATGTCATTGTAGTCCTTGCTTTGTGCAGTCGTGCCGGAAGAGAAAATGGCCTTCCCCAAACTGTAACCACAGAGTTGTGTCGAATCTAAATCAGATTGTTCACCTGTAAGTGTCAGTTTATCAGTTATGAGCTCATCAGCTGGAGAGAATTAAATACACTGTATGGTTTGCGTGTACAATTAGCTCTGCTTTATTAGTTACAAGTCCATATCTATATAGCACAAAAGCACGTATTACAGAGAACTACGCCCCAAAAGGTTTTAACCACTCATGCTCCCTTTAAACAGATTTTTCTACATTCTCACACAGGAATACTCCCCAGGGGGTAGTTATTTTATGTCCATCTGCTATATCCAAGGTTATAGGCATAGTTCTTTGTAAGTAATGAATAACTCCTACAAACTAAAACAGTATCTAAGCTGTCTTTAATCTAAGAGAACAAAATGGCTATAAGGCAACAAGATGGCGTCAGCTTAGCAAAATCATATTTCTCAGTTGGAAGCATAACGTTGCCCAAAATGACTTGGTATGCCTAAACATTAAGACTGCCCTTCCCTGGAGATAAGGAGTCTAGCCCGAACCCTTAAAAAAACCCAGCCCCATACCATTATCCCTCCTCCACCAAACTTCACGTTTGGTATAACATTCTCCCGGCACCCTCCAAAACTAGACTCCCTCACTTGACTGCTCCACAGTCCAGTGTCTATGTGCTTTACACCACTCCATCCAATGCTTGGTACTGGTCTTGGTGATGTGAGGCTTCCATGCAATTGCTCAGCTATGGAAACCCAAACACTTCCACTTTCTAATAATATCACTTACATTTGACCGTGGAATATCCAGCAGGAATGAAATTTCATGAACCGTCTTATTGCAAAGGTAGCATCCTATCACTATACTACGCTTAAAGTCACTGAGCTTTTCAGAACGACCCCTTTTTATCACAAAGGTTTGCAAATGGAAACTGCATGGCTAGGTGCTTGATTTTATACACCTGGCAATGGTTCTGACTGAAACACATCAATTCAATAATAGGTTTGGCCAAATTCTTTTGCCCATATAGTGTATCTAATCTCATGCGACCACCATTAATACATTTTACTTGTTCATTAATTTTTTTCAACCAAAAATAATCCATGTGTGAAAGTACACTACTATTTCTTCCTCATCAATAAGTAATTTGAGCCAATCACTGCAAGTCCATTTCATTATTTGACCATCAGCAGAATCTTTAGCAGTTCAGTCAGGAGCATCTAGGTTTGTGTTAATACAAAGTGTTGTTGCTCAGTCTGAAAACGGTTCTAAAGACATTTCCAAGCATGTGATGCCCATCATTCTACAGTGAGGAAGATTTACAAAAGGGAGAAATAAATACTCACTGTGGTTTAAGTGGGCCAGTATACCATATCAGCACTTAGCCCCACTGCTCATCACAGATCAGGCACAGCAGCAGTATCATGCAATCTTCCAGCTCTGTGTATTATTCATACAGGCACAAGTCTGCTGACAATATCTATTTGATGCAGAGTTAGTGTTCATTCAAAGAAACAGCGCTGACATGTGCATCAATGAGGATATTTTCCAATATACTATAGTGGAAGATATCAGCAGAGATACACCTATTAAGGGTGTTTCTTAAGAGTGAATACAACTGCACCACATATTGTCAGCAGATCTGTACTTGTTACAAATGTATCATCTTTCATTCACACAACTTTATTAATTGTTCCACATCAGCAGCTGCCAGCACTTATGTAATCATATCCTGAACTTCTAGATACAAAAGTAACTATGGAACAGCTGTAGCAGTGTCTGTTCTGTCAGAATCATGGAGTTCACATGCATAATACCTGTTGCTGAACTGGTATGTAGGTTGCACAAGGTGTATGGCAGGTCTGTGTGCCATTTATTCAAGCGAAATGATGGATTTTAAATGCATTTCCCATAATGGCTTCCTACTGCAGAGTGATCTCCATACAATCTTGCTGCTGGTATCACAGGAACACTTTCTGCATGTGACTACATATTGTGATGGTGGTACACTGTTGCTAGCTAATGGAATCCACTAGCAAAGGTATCTGCAAATGGGAAGTTTGAACTCCAGATACTGCAGTGCTTGGTACTGTCATTGAACATTAAAAGGGACTCATAGGATTGTTTATATTTCTTTTTACATTACAAAGAGGCTTGTTTTTCAGCAGTTTAGCATTTGTCATTAATGCAAATTCCATCAACCTGTATTTCATTTTTTTGGACCTGTTAACACAATTACATGTATAGATTATTTAATTTCTATAGGCAAGACATTATGTCTGAATGCAGATAGTGTTAACACTTATCTATTCCCCATTTTGTTCCTTTGGATAGCCAACAGAATGGCCAGTGTGCTCTCAGGACAGCTTGTGCTCTCTGCTTTGTAATTCAGCTTCTTTTGTGCATGTGTTAAAATAAAATGTCTCATCACAACTGAGTGCTCTCCGAAACACTTCAATTATTGTCACGTGAACGGGAAAGTGTGAGATTCTTATTATAAACATAAGGGCAGTATATACCTTGAGATTGACCTAAGAAAAAAATTCCGCAAGTAATTACCGTATTAACGCTAAGATTTTTCGAGCGCTCGTTTGTTAGCGTTAACGCTAACAATTGAATACGTCCCTAAGAGTCAAAAGATACCAACTGATGTAGATATGAAACACAAACATGGGTATTCTCATAATGACAACCCATACTATATATGTAATTGAGATTAGACTAAAGCATGTGGGGGTCTTAGGGAGCCCCTGGCTATTCACTTAATATTTCAATACTGTGACTTCTAAACTACCATAATGAGAGTGTGAAACAGATATCCATCTCTCTGTACATATATGTGTATATATTACTAGGCATCAGAATTGATTCCTATAACACCACCTCTCCAATTCATACTGTAACATTCCTTAAGGCACAATGCCGCACTGATCCCACACAATTGGGCTACTTCAATTCTGCACAATGTCCTTATAGAACTTCGCAGAATGTTTAGTACCCAAAACATTACGGATTTTTCATTGCACCTCAGAGGTGCCAGCATATTAGTGATGTTTCAAGTATAACCTGGAAGTGTATGCCATGGGACCTTGAGATGATTTGAATCCCCTCTCCCCAATGTGCTCTAACATACTTCAGTGTGAACATGGTAAGTGCTCCAGTATAGGAATCATGTATGTGATCAAACTGCATACACAAGTCCTGACTCAAGAAAATATCAGGGTTTGCTTAATATATTTAGGATCCCATTTACATCTAATTTGGGTTAAATCCACAAAACCCTCTTTCAGTCTTTAGATTTTCCATTCTTTACAAATAGGTGTGAATATATCTCAAAGTACACAGTACTGAATAACATGCATTATTTGTTTAAACAGGTTTTTTTTTTGGTTGGCAAAAAAATTACTGGCCAGAGAACAAGATACAACAGAAATATTTATTTTGATGTGAGCAATACAAACATGTTACTTTGTCTTCTGGCTCTGTGCTTGAGCCTTCAGCACCTTTATGACAATTTTTTGCTCCTCAATTAAGAATGCCCGCTTGATCCTGCAGAAAAGAATTGAAATGTCAAACTCAACCAAAATCTGAGAAGTATTTATTTTAAAATCATAAATCGGCCCACAACTATTTAACCGGTAATTAATTTTGTTGTACAATTTAATGCTAGGGGAAGAAAACGACCTGAAAATATCGAGATGTACACTTATGACCAAATAACTATTTATTGCATTTCCAGCCCCAAAAAACAAAAAAATAAAACACCAAAAAACCCTTCCCTCCTATCTATGGCTAAACTACTCCGCCAAATACCTAAGCACATAATGTGCATCTCCTGCTCCTTTTTGGCAATACTGTTGACTGCTCTAACACCCCCAAATTCTATGTAAACCATCTTTGCAGGATTGTCCTTTCACCCAACAGTATGACATACAAACTTTCGCTACAGATACACAGCATATCAAAATACTTTAAGGTACATTTTCAACCAGTTTTTTTAGTTGTGCAAAAAAAAAAAAAGCAAAATGAAGAAGGGGTAACCACCCACTCTGCAGGCGAAACTGTAAGAGGTGGTAACTCAAAACAGGTGGAAACCAACTGAAGAGAACCAGTGCAACAAAAAACTAATCTCTAGAAATTTTAATAAGAACATCACATTACAACATTTAAGAAAAGATGTATTCAAATATTTTCATTTAGAAAACAAATAGTTTATTGTTCTACAGCATCACATGATTTAGCGAGCAGCATTAATTCTAGTTTGTATGCTTAACAAACACTGTGGAAATAGGTTTAATTTAGAAATCTTATGCTGTTCTTTGAGATTTATATAACATGCTACATTATATATACACACACACAAACGAGTCACGGCTTCCTGTAAATGTTTGCTGAGCAGGGGTAAATGGTTTAGGTATTGATGATGTGAAATATTTATAGATTTATCTGTTGAATGCATATAAACCTTGATGGGAAGAAATAAAACAAGCTACCAGACTGCAGACACAACTGAGACACTTGTATATTAGGGATTAAGTGTAGTATATTATGATAGTGTGTACATTAGTTAAAAAGAAAGTCTCGTTATTTAGTGATCAAATATTTTTAAAATATGTTCTCACTCCCTAGAGACACTCAAGTAGAGAACAGCTTTAGTATTGAAAAAAACAACCCCCCCCCCAAAAAAAACCAATGCATTTTATCCATCCTAGCGCATTTCATGAAAACAGCACATAAGCAAATTTTACATTAGCAGGTTTTATTAGTTTTCTTAGTATACATTATTCTGACTTGAGTTTAGTTATTCACAGCAATAGTACTTTTTTTTTACATGAAATTAACCAATAATCTGCACCCTGTGCAAACTGATGTAAGCATATACAGTGTAGGGGCGTATTCAATTGTGAGCGTTAACGCTGAAAAACGAGCGCTCGAAAAATATTAACGCGAGCAAAAAGCGTTAATACGGTAGTTTACTCGCAGCTCAGGGAGCAGCGAGCTGAAATTCCGCGAGTAATTACAATATTAACGCGAAGATTTTTCGAGCGCTCGTTTGTTAGCGCTAACAATTGAATACGCCCCTAAGAGTCAAAAGGGCCTAAACCATAAGGGTGACAACAAATATGTCAAAAAACAATTATATACAATTTAAGATATTTCCTCCACATGTCCTAACCATTAATTCCCATGACTCAATCAAACCAGTCAACGGTGCAAATACTCCCAAACTCTTAGGGGCATAATTAGCTTTTGGATTCGCGGTAACGCGCGTTACCGCGAAAAGTGCGCGTTCTTGCGGGTATTACGGTACCGCATTAACGCGAATTTTCGTTCGCAACCCTATGGGCTGCGAACGAAAATCCACGTTATTGCGGTACCGTGTATTACATTTCGCGGCTGTTCCTGCGCGTTGCCGCGAATCCAAAAGCTAATTGAATATGCCCCTTAAGGTGAAACACAACTTTAACCTAATGACTAGTAGGCCACCAAAAACAATACAACAAACCACCTTTCAAGGAAGCAAACATCAGTGTAACAGAAAACTGAGCGTCACCATTCCACTTTGTGAACTATGGGGCATATTCAAGTTTCCGCTGCGGAAAAACTATTACCAGTAATAGTAAGCTGGATTTCAGCTCGCGGCTCCCTTATACCAGTATTTACGTGCACGATCACCGTAATGGCGGGAATAGTGCATATGGCGGGTTAATTTTAGCTATAACGCCAACAATTGAATATGCCCCTTAGTGTTTAATTCATCTCAGTTGGTGAAGAGTTTAAGATCCTCTTTTTAAAACCAGTTGTGTTCCATTCAATGCCTAAATAAAGTGCAAAATATCCACCTGTGCATACAAGCTTTAAAGCAGAGGATGGAGGAACACTTCACTATGAAACTACTATAGACCAAGTACATATCTGTAACAGAATAGCCAAGTTCTAGAGACTGCAGAATAAAATTCCTATTAATCATGTAGTGCGGCAAATCAGTGTAATCTAGCATGTTTTTATCTATCATTCAAAACTGGACAATAGTTTTTTACCTAAAACACGGTGAATATCTTAAACTTATGAAGTGCACATTACACAAATTTCCAATTCACTAGGAACCAGTGACATCACTGAGTCAGTGAACCGCCTCAAAACTTCTAGTCCAGTATGCCAATACCCAATAACTATACTCATACCATTATCAACCAAAGACAAGGCTAAAGCAAGAGACAAGTATGATCAGACACACGAACACTTATAGGCCTACATAGTAAACTTATAGCATTTTAGCCAGCATCAAGCTGGGAAGCTCATCCCATGACAAGCAATTTTGCCAGCAGGGCCGTTTGACACCTTCAAATGAAATTATTTTAAAAGTGTTTGCTGTTAAACTGCAATTATGTGTCTTTGGAGAATATTAGTTTCTCAGTATAAAAAAAAACCCCAAAAACTTAATTTTCCCTTTAGGGTCAGAATGACCAAGCAAAATGACGAAAAGGTTCAAACATAAAACTACACCGCATCATGGAAAAAAGATTAAACAAATTACCTGTCACGAACACATTTTGCACACATGGATCCACCATATGCTCTGCTGACATGTTTTTTTGTCTTAGACAGTCTCATGAGCACCTTGGGTCTGACTGCACGGATCTGTAAGGACATGAGCAAACAAATCATTTTATTTCTACCTCACTGGGATTTTAGAAGTTATATTTTTAATACAGTTATACTAAACCAATAAATTTTAACGGAATTAAAAGAAAAAAAAAAGAAGTAGTTTAAGCCTGGGCCAATGGTCCTAATTTGTAAACTTAATCTGGGTAACAGAATGAAACAAGTCAAGAATATCTGGTCCAGTCATTATCCTACATAGAAACATTTTTCGTGTTGTATAGTTAAATACAATCTGATTTTAAATGTAAATGGTACTTACACCACGGAGCCTTCCTGGACAGATGCCACATGCTGATTTGGGGGCCTTGCCGACTTTCTTGGTGTACAGGTAAACAATTCTGTTTCCTGGTGTCCGAGACCTACAAACAATACAACCCATAAGGTACTCTATATATACCATGAATATCTAAATATTACAAAGTAACATGTACTGATATACTCACAGACGGGTCTTGTTAGAGGTTGTGTTGTAGGACAGCCTACGACGGTATGTCAGGCGCTGAACCATTTTTTATATCTATTAGGGAACAAAACAAAGACAGCATTTAAACATCCATGTCAGAAACATATACTTTAAACACAAATGCTAATGCCCAATGTCAAAAGAGAAAAAATAATTCTCAAATACCAAATGCAGCACCTTAAAAAGATAGAGAACCAAGTACTGATCTCAAATACTTAGACTAACTTAAAAACAAATATCCAATGCATCTATGCTAAGGAAACGCTAGTACATTTCACTTCATTACAACACAGTAAAATAGTTTTCACTCTAGATGTAACAGCATTTATGAATTAAGTACAGCTAAACTAACCAATGCAAATGCACAGTCTGCAAAATAATTTGACAGTTTACCATCAAAAGAGTTCTAATCAACTTCCATCTCAATAAGCAAATTCATCAAAAGCAAATCTTGCAACACACTTCCAATAATACAAATTAAGAATATTTATATCAGATATGCAAGCCCAACTTTAACAGCATATATAATTATTCATCTACCAGAGCTCACAATGTTGGACTTTAACACAAAGGTAAAAAAAAAAGCTAAGAAATACATGAACCATAGTGTGCACATACTGATTGTCACATTAACTTTGGAAGTAACACAATCTAAATGGATATCACAAATCCAAGTCCTTCTGTATCAAACAGACAGACATAAGTTATTTAATAATTGCCATGGATTAAAACATATGCAAGATAAATTAAGCAGTTCCACAAAGTCAACACTACACTTGAAAATTAAAACAAATATGATCAATGAGTGACCAGAAAACTCTTCACTTCTGCAATTGGAAGCAATATTATAAATACTACCATAAACATATATGAATTTATAAAAGTGTGGAAGAGACTTGCTGACCCTTTGAAGCTATAATATACCAATTATCTCCACAATAAACAAAGTATAATCACTGTGTATCAGCATGTAATACCTTTATTACATACAATACACATTTTTAATATTCTGCTATTTTAATGATTTTAAGGGATGATTGGTGATTTGATGCTCTTTCTTGAGATAATCTCCGTTCTTCTTTTGAAGCTATTAGATCCCTACTAAATACGTGTAATCCCCCCCATCACAGATCCCCCGTTAGGTCCTATTCCTGGCTAGAAGGCAGCTGCCGGCATCAGGCCCGCAGACACTATCCAGGGCGGCCCTGCTCCCCCACTTCTACCTAAACACGTAATATAACCGTCAGCCGCTCAGAAACCGTCCCAGCAACTTCCCCGCTCCCTCCCCGGGCTTCGGAGACGACACGTACAACAGGATTGAGACAGATTCATTAAACAAGGCAAAGCAGCGATATACACAAGAACGGCCATACCTGGTGCCGCCGTAACCGGAAGAGGAAGGAAGGAGGGCGGGAAGGAGCTAAGCAGAGGAATTGCTACTGGCTCCGCCTACTTTGCCTTTGGAGCCACCGTTCTACGGGCGGAAGTGACAGCACCTACAGCGTACAGCGGGCGGAAGTGACAGCCCCTACAGCGCGCTGTAGGGCAGAAGTGACGTGCAGAGAGATTGTCAGTGGCTCAGCATGCCACTCTGCTTCTACAGAAGAGATGAAAGCCATGCATGCCTTAGAACAGGCCAGGGGCAGGTGTAACTAGTGGGTGATGGTGATAAACACTCAAACTAGTTTGTAATTAGAGGATTCTAAATGATTCACAGGCACTTATTGAGACTTTAGTAGTTGCTCAGGCATAGATTAGGATTTGCCAAGTGTGTTGAAGCAAACATTTAAAAAAGACAACTTCTTTTTTTGTACACATCGGGAAGTTGTTCCTGCTGTGTTACATTATTCAAGTTTAAATGATGCGTCGTAGCAATTGCATTCTTGGCATATAAAATTAAAGGTTTTTGTACATGTTCGCAAGTTGGACGTTAAGGGGCATATTCAAATAGCCACGATGTTCCTCCGAACATCACGGCTGCACGTGTTTTCCAGTACTACGGTACCTCAATATTAAAGATTTCTCCTTGCACCCCTATGGGGAACGAAGAGTAATCCACGATAATACTTTGCCGCAGCGTGCCTTCTCGACCGGTCCGCAAGCACTCTACGGCTAATTGAATGTGTTCCTAAGTGTCTGAGTGGTGTGTCTGTTGTCAAGGGGACTCATCTACTCTTTCAGACCTGGATGTATCCAGGGCTGCCATCAGAAACTGTAGGGCCCATTACTAAATAATCTGGCAGGGAAGCTTTACCCTCCCCATACGTGCCTCCTTCTTCGCCATACATGCGCCCACTCCCTGATCACTGTACATCCCCCCCTTCCTCATCATAGTAAATGTAACCCCTCCATTCCCAGTAAATATTCCGTTCCTCTCCCTTCGATCACAGTAATTGTTCCCCTCTCCTCCATCCCATCCCGGTAAATGTTCCCCTTCCTCCCCCCCCCCCATCCCATCCCATTCCATCCTGGTAAATGTTCGCCTCCCCACCATTCCATCACAGTAAATGATCCCCTGTCCTACCCAATCAAAGTAAATGTCCCCCTCTCCCCTCCCACCAATCACATCACAGTAAGTTTTTCCTCTCCCCCTTCCCATTACAGTAAATCTCCCCCTCTCCCCTCCTGCCTAAAGTAAATGTTCCCCTCTCCCTTCCCCCCATTCCCAAACCAGTAAATGTTCCCCTCTTCCCCCCAATCACATCACAGTAAATGTTCCTCTCCCCATCACAGTAAATGTTCCCTTCAATCCTCCCCCCAATCACAGTTAATGTTCCCCTCTCACAAATCCCATCATAGTAAATGATCCCCTCTCACCCCCATGCCATTTAAGTAAATGTTCCCCTCTCCCCCATCCCATCACAATAAATATTACCCTCTCCCTCCCATCACATCACAGTAAATGATCCCTTCACCTCACCAATCAAAGTAAATGTCCCCTTCTCCCCTCCTCCCAATCACATCACAGTAAATGATCCCTTCACCTCACCAATCAAAGTAAATGTCCCCTTCTCCCCTCCTCCCAATCACATCACAGTAAATGTTCCCCTCTCTTCCCCAATCAAAGTAAATGTCCCCATCTCCCCTCCCCCCATTACAGTAAATGTCCCCCCCAATCCCATCACAATAAATGTTCCCCTCTCCCCTCCCAATCACATAACAGTAAATGTACCCTCTCCCCCCGTCCCATCACAGTAAATGTTACCCTCTCCCCTCCCCCCTCCCTCAATCACAGTAAATGTTCTCCTCTCCCCTCCATCCCATCACAGTAAATGATCCCCCATCCTACCCAATCAAAGTAAATGTCCCTCTCTTCCTTCCCTCCAATCACATCACAGTGAATGTCCCCCTCCCCCCAACCACATCATAGTAAGTTTTCCCCTCACCTCCCATCCCATTACAGTAAATGTCCCCCTCCCCCCAGTCACATCACAGTAAATGTACCTCTCTCCCTCCATCCCATCACAGTAAATGTTCCCCTCCCCCCAATCACATCACAGTAGACGTACCTCTCTCCCCCATCCCATCACAGTAAATGATCACCTCTCCTCCCCAATCAAAGTAAATATTCCCCTCTCCCCTCCCCCCAATCACCTCACAGTAAATTCCACCCCCAATCGACTCACAGTAAATGTCCACCTAATTACCTCACAGTAAATGTGCGCTCCCAGCCTATCATGGTCTGGGAGTTGCAGCATCACGCAAGAGAAGAGGCATGGTCAGCCAGACTAAGGGGCTCGAAGAGTCCACGGGGCCCGAACAGATGGAAAGGTGTATCTGGGCGCCACACAGCTGTACCGGCCGCCCCCCCCCCCCCCCCCCCCTGATGTCGGCCCTTTACGTATCTTCAGCTCTGAATAAATTCTGTTGTGTGCAACTTTTTCAACCTCTGTTTCAAATCCCTGTTTTTGCTTAATACATAGGGCCTGATTCATCAAGGAACATAAGTGCTGATACATGCCGTATTTAGCTTAAAAGCGCTCTGCACATGCCTTTAACTGGACTATACGTCAGTGAACACTAGAACACACAATTCATCTTCGCAAAGGATACTTACAACAACCAACAATTTCATGGGTGGAATGGAAAGGGGAATGGGCGTATGCGTGTAGTCAATATACAGTAAGGGCGTGTCAAGTGCATGTAGCACCACCCGATTCAAGCTTTGGGCATCTCAAAGATATTTGTTTTTCTGTCGTATCATTTACTCCAGCTACAGGTCTGGTGTAAGTGCCGATTGATGGTGACAAAGGACTTGTATGCATGCTAGAACATGCATTGCAATCAGGAGAAGCTGTAAAAATGCATTCAATGTACAGTAGACATTCATAACATATTTATATTCCACATATGTATTGGACATCCTGCAGTTTACAGTCATGGACAACATTTTTGAGAATTACACAAATATTATTTTTCACAAAGTCCGCTGCCTCAGTTTTTATGATGGCAATTTGCATATGCTCCAGAATGTCATGAAAAGTGATAAGATGAATTACAATTAAATTCAAAGTCCCTCTGTGCCATGACAGTGAAGTTTATCCCAAAAACAACATTTCCACTGCATTTCAGCCCTGCCACAAAAGGACCAGCTGACATCAGGTCAGTGATTCTCTCATTAACACAGATGAGAGTGTTGACAAGGTCAAGGCTGGAGATCACTCTGTCATGCTGATTGAGTTAGAATAACAGGCTGGAAGCTTAAAAAGGAGGGTGGTGCTTAAAATCATTGTTATTCCTTTGTTAACCATGGTGACCTGCAAGGAAACACATGCAGTCATCATTACTTTGCACAGAAAGGGCTTCACAGCCAAGGATACTGCTGCTAGTAAGATTGAACCTAAAGCAACCATTTATTAGATCATCAAGAACTTCAAGGAGAGAGGTTCAATAGTTGTGAAGAAGGCTTCAGGGCGCCCAAGAAAGTCCAGCAAGCACCATGACCGTCTTCACCACCACCAGTGCAGAGCTCTGCAAAAGGTGCAGGGATTGGACGGCTGAGGACTGAGATAAAGTTATTTTCTCTGATGAATCCCCTTTCAGATTGGGGCATGTGGAAAAACGCTTGTCCGGGAAAGGTAAGCACGACCATCAGTCCTGAGTCATGACAACAGTAAAGTATCCTGAGACCATTCATAAATGGGGTTGCTTCTCAGCCAAGGGAGTGGCTCACTCACAATTTTGCTTAAGAACACAGCCTTAAATAAAGAATGGAACCAAAACAGCCTCCAAGAGCAACTTATCCCAACCATCCAAGAAAAGTTTGGCGACAAATAATGCCTTTTCCAGTATGATAGAGCACCTTGCCATAAGGCAAAAGTGATAACTAAGTGACTCGAGGATCAAAACATCTAAATTTTGGGTCCATGGCAGGGAAACTCTCCAGACCTTAATCCCATTGAGATCTTGTGATCAATTCTCAAGAGGTGGGTGGAAAACAAAAACCCACAAATTCTGACAAACTCCAAGCATTGATTAAGCAAGAATGGGCGGCCATCAGTCAGTATGTGGCCCAAAAGTTGATTGACAGCATGCCAGGGCGAATTGCAGAGGTCTTCAAAAAGAAGGGTGAATACTGTAAGTATTGACTCTTTGCATAAACTTAATGTAATTGTCAATAAACGCTTTTGAAACTTATGAAATGCTTGTAATTTTACTTCAGTATACCATAGTAACATCTGACAAAAAGGTCTAAAAACATTAAAGCAGCAAACTTTGTGAAAACCAATACTTGTGTCATTCTCAAAACGTTTAGCCATGGCTGTAGTGTGTCTGTCAAAGCAGAGTGTACCTAGATCCGTATTCAACAAGAGATGTTTCTTCAGATCAGCTTGTAGTTGAATACGAATGTGCGTATGCCCGAATTGCATGAGCTTTAAAAAAATAAATAAACCAAAACAATGCACAATACGTTTGTGTTGCATGACTTACTGAATCAGGCCCATAATGTTATTTGATCAAGGTTTGAAGTTGTTATAGCACCCAAAATCATCTATGTTTTTCACTCCCATTCTGTCAGTACCAATAAATATATAAAGTCATCTAATAGTAGCTGACATATCAGCAGGCAGCCACTATGACTAAAATATTGTATGTTTATAGAAATACAGTAGGGTAGAGGCATTGAATTTTGGACATATATAAACAACCATTTGCACATGTTTTTAACAACAGCTTTTATGCCAACTCTGTTAGAACTACAAAAAGTTATTGGGCAAATAGCTCAATCTTAGCACTATTCGTCAGTAGTTATGATTATCTCAAATTTTGTTTAATGCATCATTTTTTTATTTCCAATTTAAAGGGAAAATATATTCTGGTAAATATATAGAGCAAACTGTTTAAATATTATGTATACATTTCAAAATTGAATAATGTAAGACACCAAACTTAAAGCAGTATTGTTCAGACTGTTTCATCTATAATTAGCACCACGTATTATAATTTTGGTGAAGCAATATCTCATATCTGTATTAAAAGCACACACTTATACCAGGGGCTGCCACTAGGCGGCAGTAAATATTTATAAATCTGTTTATTGGAAATGATACTGCGCTCCCTGAACTCCAAAGTATGGACTGTGTTTTGATTAATGTTGGGAAAAAACATTCAGGACCTCATTTATGATGCTTAAATCTTGTATCATGCCTCCAAAGTACATGGGATTGCGGCACAAGTTCACAGTGTTTGCGGAGAAGTAGCAGTTTGCACAGACTAAAGCAAGAAGTTTAACAAGAGCTCCTTGCAAAGTATAGAATAGGCGCTCCAGCGCAAAGCTGGTTTTGCTGAGCAGTGCAAAACCACTATTTCCTTTTACAAGTCAGATTACTGACATAAGATAAAGGGGTGGTCAGGGTGCATTTTTGAGGGTGTACAGTTCACAAACATCAAAGATCAGATATCATCCTTTAATTACAATGGGAGCATTTTCATCTTCCTATTACACTCTGGTGAAAACAATTGCTTTCCTAGGCACACTTTGCTCTATGTAACAAAAAGCTTTAAACACACCAGTGCCCAGTAATAGAGGCAGTCCTGATGTCCCTCACTCATAATTTAGTTAGTAATAGTTTTCTATATAGTGCCTACATATTACAGAGCACTTTACAGAGAATATTTCATCATTCACAGCAGTGCCTGGAGATTACAATCTATATCCCCTACCACACGGACATATAATAGGGTTAGTTTTGTCAGAAGTCAAGTAGCCTACTAATAAGCTAAAATTTAAGCTAAATGAAGCAGTATATTAGAGGAAAAAGTGAAATGTTTTATCTAATGAAAAAAGTGGTTCTAAAATGGTAAGAGGTTGGACTTTGATGTGATGTCTATATTTTTGTAAGTGCATCTCTTCAGACTTTAATGCCTATATATATATAAAATTAGAATTAAAATGTATCCAAACTTTCACTATAATATATATCTCCAACCATCAAACCTTTTGCGCTTTTGTGGATCTGAGTACTATGCCAAAGAACCAACTGTGCAGAAGTAGATAGCTGGATTAGGCAGAGACAAACAGCATTAAGTATACAGTGGTTGAAGTTGAAATAAAGAAGTGGTAGTATGTAGATCAGTGTTGGCTAACCTGTGACACTCCAGGTGTTGTGAAACTACAAGTCCCAGCATGCTTTACCAATATATAGCAGCTTATTGCTGGAAGGGTATGCTGGGACTTGTAGTTTCACAACACCTGGAGTGTCACAGGTTAGCCAACACTGATGTAGATGAATGGCTGGGGGCCAACTAGTCCCCGAAGCTTTAGGTAATTTAATAGGTTTAAATTGTATTTAGCCCTAATTGTAGATGTTTTTTAATACTATTTAGTAAAATACAAATGAATAGGTTAATGATGTTAGCCTATTCACTCTGTGTTCCCCACCTCTCCCATGTCTAATACACACACAAACACATAATGAGACACACAAACCCACATACACACATAATGGGACCCAGACATACACACAAACAGGGAATAAAGATCTGGCTCTGTCGCCAAACTAGTAAAATGTTTACCTGCCTGTGTCACAAGATGAATTCAGATCATGGCCTATAAGTACATAAATAAACCTTTTCCAGGATGTCAGTTTCTGGTGAATTAACTGTAATTTTCCAGTCTTGTCTCTATTACTAAGTTATGTAAGGTGGCAGCTTTTTTTTTGGAGATAAAAATGTACAGATGCCTATGCAAATAGCTTGTCCACTATGGCTTCTGCATTGGAGACAAAATTGTTTGTGACAAATAATTACCAAGTGTCGAGTATATATAAGCAAAACAGTCCCAAATGTTTGCTGCTTTCAATATAAATCTCAAAATTTTAATAATATTCTAATATAGAACCAAAATATCAATGGTTAATCAGCTGCTTCTCCTGTGGGGTCCTCAGCCAGTAACAGACGTAATGCAGAATAAATAAATCACAAGAAACTGGAGAGAACACTCATAGTGTAGTATTGACAATAGTTCTAAATCCTATTGCTGGTACTGGTAAATTCGTGGGAACCATGGCAGCTCTAGGGCTGGTTACTTTTTTTGTGTGTGGGGGGGAGACACACATTTTTAATGGTTTTTTTTTAACACAACATGGATTTTACACCAGGGGGCAAACAGCCGCAACAGATTTGCGTCCTATAGGCTACTTCTCAGCAAAGTAGATAAGGAGCGTTAACATGCCTTTACTGTATCATGCCTATAATTGTAAAGTTGTGTTCTTGGAAGAGACAGAGTCTTCCCTGTGATGAGAGGTCACATAATAGCAAAGCCTCCTTGTTTTACTCTTCATTATAAGCTTAGGTAAAAGGTCTGGAGTAAATGGCAGAGGGTTCCATCAAAAAAGTATCAAATTACAAAGAAATTTCATGAATGTTTTTGTTAATGTCAGTTATTTTCCTTTTTTCTATTTGGATGGGATTATGACTTGTGTATGATTCAGGCTACCTGATCTCACTTGTCCTGTTGTAGGCAACCATGTCAATGTTTGCAAGACCTGGTGCAAGCAACTACATCCAAACACATTAAGTTCTGTGGGAAAGGGATCTGTTAAAAACAAGGACCATGACTAGCCGGCTATAATGGTTGTCTTACTGGTTAGATATGGAAAAGTTCCTTGGCTCAAATGGAAGGACAGGACAAAAATATTTATAGGGCCTGATTTTAATGCAAATTGCACTTCTAAAACACACATGTAACTTGGACACGTGTATGCTCAACTACAAGTGCACTTGGGTAATATGTCGGGAGATGAATATGGTAGTAGGTGGGTTACATGACGTACAATTGCATGTACGTGTTATTGCATTTTTATTTGCCCTTCTATTGATTTGGGAGCAATTGGACATTTTTGCAATACTTCCGTCTTTACTCCTAATTCACAGAAGAACGTACAAGCATGCATTTCCTTAATTACCCTCACTCACCTTATTACGCCTAAACACTGATGTTTCATGACAATCACATCATATTAACCCTTTCACTGCACTACCTCATCAACCTGTACTATTCTATGATAACAATAGCTCTTTTATAACATACTTTACTAGCAAATATGTCTCATTATTGCACATTTGCTTAGAAAAAATAAATCACACACACAAAATGTTTTATTTAAATAAACTTTTTATAACAAAATAAATAACAACATAAAGAAAATTATAAATATTTTTTTAATCGTATTTACATTTTTTTTTCTATGTTATGCATCATTATGTGCAGGCTGGGTGTTTCTTCTGCATCTGCACCTGATAAAAGAAATTACAATTAAAAGACTACATTTTAACCTCACAACATTACTACATGTTAGATACATACTGTATCTTTGTTCTATGGGTATAAATTGGTCCCACATTTTACTAGCTCTGCAGAGTTCAGAGGTGCTACATTAATAGAAATTCTCTGAAAGATTCCATCTTAAGGATAAATTTATCAAGATGCGGGTCTGAAATAGTGGAGATGTTGCCTATAGCAACCAATCAGATTCTAGCTGTCATTTTGTTGACTGTACTAAAGAAATGATAACTAGAATCTGATTGGTTACTATAGGCAACATCTCCACTTTTTCAAAACCGCAGCTTGATACCCCTTAGTGTGAGCACAATACTAGGCAGAGGACTAAATTTTGGAGGTACATGCAGTTGTGGGGGATCGCTTTACCTAGAGGCAAACACTTATAAGGGCCCATTAAAGCAGACACCTGTAGCATAGTAATAATTTTCTAGGCCTAGGCAAATACATATTTAGTAAAGAAATGATTTCTGTGGCCTAGACTTTTTATGCTGAAAAAAAAATACTTCTAGATTCTTAAATCAAGATCCCTCCTGGGATTTGTCCCATGATTCTTCCTGAGACTCCTCTTGGGACCCCTCTCTGGCCTCCTGTAGGTGTTGGCTGCATTCTGTCGGAAGAAGTATGACACATTAGTCTTTTACTACATATTATCTTTCTCCTAGATAGATAAATCTAATCTTATTTCAATTGTAATTATTAAATACCACACATGGAACATTACTCCATACTTGCCTACTTCCAGTAGGCGACGTCCGGGAGAGGGGCGTGGCTAGAGGGAGGGGGGCGGGGCGCCATGAATAGTGTCATTGTGGCCCCGCCCCATCACGTAAAATGCCGGTGAATCGCATCATTTTAGCAAGTTAATTTCAGGGTGCGGGAGAAATACCAGCTCTCCCAGGAGTCCGGGAGACTGACCCGAATTTCGGGAGTTTCCCGGACTTTTCGGGAGAGTTGGCAAGTATGTATTACTCCACCATTGGCCAAATACAAATACCTCTACACCACTTGCATATGGACTTGGACCTTGGAGGTTTAGTAAAACTTCAGTATTCTAAAGTAAATATAATAGCATATTGATATTGAAACATGACTATTACATAGCAGGCCTCAACTTGTCCAATGAAGGTTATTAAAAGCCACATTTCTATATAGAATACTTTTTCTTCTACACTGGGATAAAACTACATGGGCCAGATTAAACTATAATCATATATATTTATTTCTAATTGTGAACTTACACCTTGTAATCTCCTTCCTTCTCCGTACACAAGGAGCTACGCTGTCCTCTTTCTGAGGTCGCTCCAATGCTGCTGGGATTGCATGATGGAGCGCCTGGTGCCCAATCTAATGCTCAGATCATTTTTTACAGGTGGATAGGCTGCATTTTTATCTGCGTTGCTGCAGAACCCAAGTGATGGTCCATCACTCTTGTAAGAGTCCGCAGCTTATTTCTAGTTACGCTTGCTACTCGCTTGTTTGCAAGTGAATGAGACTTTTCAGTAATCTCCTCACTGATTGGCTCTCAGGCCATGTTTGGGCATAGGTACGTAAGTTGCGGATCACTAGTATACCACATCTGAAATAGTAGATTTCATTTCACTTGTCCCAAATGGTGTACCTGTCATTCAGTCACAATAGTGGGCCATACCAAGGCAATTAGGGGCTTCCAACGATTGGGCGTTCACACACAACAAATGTCGGGAGAATACGCATGCTAGATACTGCATATATATATATATATATATATATATATATATATATATATATATATATATATATACATGTCTATATATAACCCATAGAACCCAGTCTGACTTTGATTCTTGCAGCCCGATCCAAGCAGTATCTCAGATCATCCAGGATCTTTCTGCCAGAGTTTTACTCCAGGACACTGTTGTTCTTTGAGTTCAACCCTAGTAGTTCAAGCTTCTACTCCTAAACCTAAATTGAACCTTCCTGACAGATTCTATGGGGACAGCTGAACCTTTTAAAATTCATGATACAGTTGCAAATTGTATTTCAAACTGAGAACACATTTTTCAGAAGAGAAACAAATGGAATAATTATTTTCCCTCTTACAAGAATTCCCACATTATTTTATAACTTATAGGGTAGACTTTAGCAAACTCAAGTTTCTCTTACAGTGCATGTTTTCCATATCTCCTTGCTGGAGCACAGGTGTATTCATTACTGACTGACACATTGTAACAGATACACAGGTGGTATAATTATAATGTGTCCGTCAGTAATGAATACACCTGTGCTCCAGCAAGGAGATATGGAAAATGTGCACTGTTAGGGGAACCTGAGGACTGAGTTTGGGAGACACTGCTTTAGACACTGCTTTAGATCAAGTACTGATTTGGCATTATTTGGAAACTAGTGCTAGAATGAGGTTGTTTGTATTTTCTTCCTTCACATACTCATTTTTAGTGACCAGCACAAGCCCAGTTTTACCTACAGCAAAGGAACCTTAACATCTATACTCTCAGGGATTTTTAATGTTACATAACCCTCATGTAGGGAAGGATTTATTTATTTTCCCTCATTAATGGTTGTTCGCTATCATTGTGAATGTTTAATCATTGTTATTAGAACCTGTCTGTTTTTGTAATCTTCTGTCCCTTTGTCCCAGTTTTCTTTTTCCTCTCAATTAATTATTTTTCATGAGCACTGAGAAGGTTTCACATACTCACCTGTCAAGATCTTTCCTTTCATCTCTTGTAGTAGGTACACTCACAGCAGGGCCAGTAGGCAGAGGAGTGTTAATCAATGACAGCCTTCACTGTGCTTTTAACTGTTTTGCTTCATGTTGGGTCTCAATCTTTCTTTTGTATCACCATCTAGATGTATCTTTTTATACTAAGACAAACTCTCATATTGCTGATCTATGTTGAAACATGGCTTTTTAGACATAAAGAAAACATTTTGCAAATGTAATATTTTTGGCAAAATATTAAATATGATTGGTATAAAAACTGCAGCAGAATACTGGAATTGATATAAGCCATCCAGTTCATTCTGAACCAGCTAGAACACTTGAGCTACATCTTTGCATTTTTCATTAGCGAACTGTGAATCTGAAATGTGAACAGTAAACTTCGTACACACAGTAGTGTTCAAGCTTCAATTTTAAAAATAATGTTTAAATAGTTCATTAAAAATGTTATTTAGGACAGCTACAAAAACCTTTTCTCAATACCTGTAATCTGCACTCTGCTAAAAACAGCAATCTAGCTAGTCACCTCACCTAGACAGATTACCTTACTCTGCAATCATCCCTTCAGTGAAAAGGTCAAGTCAATCAGAATAATTTGTCTCACCTATTTGTAGGCTTTATAAGTCCCCCAGTTCTACCAAGCCTTTGCAGGAGCAACGTTTTGTTTTGGATCGCTCTGCCTGTTCTTTGAAAAAGACTTGTTTTGTTGGACTGTCCATCACAATTCTACCTTCTCCAATTCTTTACCTCAGCTTCATCCCCCACTATTTTACCATCTGCAATCCCTTGACTTTGACTTTGCCCATCACTATTCTATCTTCTACAATCCTTTGACTTCAGCTTGTACTTCACTACCACTCCTCTCAAGACTAAGCGGCTTGGCCAGACATGGTGGTTCTCTGATAACTACTCAAGCCAAGTGGTTCTTTCCTGGGAGTTGCCAGCACCATGACATTTTGCTCCTGCCAAATATGGACCACACTGTGGTAGATCTGCAGTGTGATGCTTTGCACAACTGCTCAGAGATACATACGTTCTGAAGGAAGCACTTCTGGCAGCCAATGCCTACTTCTAAAGAGTTGGTAAGCCAACTTAACCACCTGACCATAGGATCTCAGTTTGTTGTCCGGGTGCCTAAAATTACTGTACCTTTACGTTTTGATGGCAACCCAGAATGGTGCAGGGAATTCCTGACCCAGATTCGCCTACAGTTTGAACTACAAACAGCTTTGTTCCCCACAGACCAGATCAAAGTAGGATATATCATAGACCCTTCTGACTGGCCAAGCTTTAGCCTGAGCCACACCACTCTATGAAAAGAACGATCCACTGATGGGTAGCAGTAAGGACTTATTGGCCACATTGAGACTGATCTTCGACTGTCTGGTTCACACCGCCAGTGTTTCCGCAAGACAGGCTCGGATTGAGCAACGTGGTCTCTCAGTCGCCCAATGTGCCATCGAATTCCAGACCCACCCAGCAGAAACTGTATGAAATAAAGAGGCACCACTAGCCTCCTTCTAGAATGAATTGGTGGAACCAATTAAAGATGAGCTCACTTGCCGGGAACTTCCCACCTCCCTGGTGGGACTCATCCCCATGTGCATTCTGCTCAACACCCACAATCAGGAGCAACAGCTTGAGAAAAAAGAGACAGCTAGTCACTATATCTCTTTAGCTCACCAGCCATGGATGATCAGTGCTGTGCCATCTGAGACCTTTGAGAAGCCCATGCAGCTCAGAAGGTCTTCTTTGCAAATATACATGAGAAATCACCAACTAGAGACAAGTAGATGTCTGTATTGTGGGCACCAGGGTCACTAGAAGAAAGTGTGTCCAGATAAGAGTTGTCAGGAAATGGCGTTTCTCACCAGAACAAGAAGCGAGTCTGGTGACTATTGGTACCATTTTTCTTCCACTTTTTACTCTTCAACTCCTGCTATAAATTGCCCTCTCATGGGGAGCTTGCTCCTTTGAAACTGAGGCCTTCTTGGTGTCACGACTTGCACTCTGCAGCTGCTGTCTGCAGTGACTCTATTGGATTTGTTATGCTTTCCACTTGTAGTACCACTGCCCACCAAAGGGGCCACTGTGCTGCTTGATTATTTTCCTTGATCACTGGGAGTGGTTTCAGCTGCATGAGGCCTATTTATACCTGCCTGCTTCAAACAGTCTGGGCCAGATCATCAGGTCACTCCTGTGAGCATTTCCATGTGCTTTGTTCCAGTCTGCATTATCAAGTTGTTTGTTCCAGTCTGCATTTCCATGTGCTTTGTTCCAGTCTGCATTACCAAGTTGTTTGTTCCAGTCTGCATTACCAAGTTGTCAGTTCCAGTCTGCATTATCAAGTTGTCATCTCCAGTCTGCATTACTAAGTTGTTTGTTCCAGTCTGCATTACCAAGTTGTCAGTTCCAGTCTGCATTACCAAGTTGTCCTCTCCAGTCTGCATTACCAAGTTCTCATCTCCAGTCTGCATTACCAAGTTCTCATCTCCAGTCTGCATTACCAAGTTCTCATCTCCAGTCTGCATTACCAAGTTCTCATCTCCAGTCTGCATTACCAAGTTCTCATCTCCAGTCTGCATTACCAAGTTCTCATCTCCAGTCTGCATTACCAAGTTCTCATCTCCAGTCTGCATTACCAAGTTGACATCTCCAGTCTGCATTACCAAGTTCTGTTAAATTGTTGATCCCATTGAACTGTTGCTCTGTCTTCCCATTTCAGTATATCTGTGCCACAATCCGTGGTGGTTTATTATGTGTTCTTAATAAAACCACATTAACCACTTACGCTCTCTCCGTGGTCATACCTGGGAAATCCTGACCGTATGATCTGGCCTTAAAACCAAGGGTGCTGCTGCACGGCTTTCATCTCTTTTGGAAAGTATTTCCAGGGAAGTGACCTACTCCGTTTTCAACATTAAGACCATGGCTGCTATTTCCTCCAAAAATTGCCTGTTCCAGTTGCTCCAAGTGGACATTCTTCAACTTCGCACTCAAATAGCGCAAGTATCTTCCTTGCTGAACCAAGTGCTTAAGCAACTTCCAGTTTCCACCCCTAATACATCCGGCTGTAAGGAGTCTAACTATGCTGCTCACATTTCATTACCAAATTTGTCTGCCTTTGACTCTCTGCAAGCAGCACCTTCCAATAGTCCTGTAACAAATTCCAGGTTTTCAGGTGCTCCACGCCCTCATCTGACCGAAGAGGAGTGGTGGCGCAGGAGGACCTACAAACTGTGTCTTTACTGTGCCAGTGATGTACATTTTTTACAGGATTGCCCGCTCCGACCATCTTCAACTTCTATCTCTAGCTCTGAGTTACAAGCTTCTGTCTCCATTCCAGACACGTTATCTGCTCCCATGAGAACCCGGGTTCCCCAGTTCAACCCAAAGGGGGCGCTTCCCTTAAAGTTTGCTCCAGAGGGGGCGCTTCCCTTAAAGTTTGCTCCAGAGGGGGCGCTTCCCTTAAAGTTTGCTCCAGAGGGGGCGCTGCCCTTAAAGTTTGCTCCAGAGGGGGCGCTGCCCTTAAAGTTTGCTCCAGAGGGGGCGCTGCCCTTAAAGTTTGCTCCAGAGGGGGCGCTGCCCTTAAAGTTTGCTCCAGAGGGGGCGCTGCCCTTAAAGACTACTCCAGAGGGGGCGCTGCCCTTAAAGTTTGCTCCAGTGAGGGCGCTGCCCTTAAAGTCTACTCCAGAGGGGGCGCTGCCCTTAAAGACTCCTCCAGAGTGGGCGCTGCCCTTAAAGACTCCTCCAGAGTGGGCGCTGCCCTTAAAGACTCCTCCAGAGTGGGCGCTGCCCTTAAAGACTCCTCCAGAGGGGGCTCTGCCCTTAAAGACTCCTCCAGAGGGGGCTCTGCCCTTAAAGACTCCTCCAGAGGGGGCGCTGCCCTTACAGTCTGCTCCAGAGGGGGCGCTGCCCTTACAGTCTGCTCCAGAGGGGGCGCTGCCCTTACAGTCTGCTCCAGAGGGGGCGCTGCCCTTACAGTCTGCTCTAGAGGGGGTGCTGCCCTTGCAGTCTGCTCCAGAGGGGGCGCTGCCCTTACAGTCTGCTTCAGAGGGGGCGCTGCCCTTACAGTCTGCTCCAGAGGGGGCGCTGCCCTTACAGTCTGCTCCAGAGGGGGCGCTGCCCTTACAGTCTGCTCCAGAGTTGCCACTCTATGCGGTTCAGCCCGAGTTGCCACTCTATGCGGTTCAGCCCGAGTTGCCACTCTATGCGGTTCAGCCCGAGTTGCCTGTCCATGCGGTTCAGCCCGAGTTGCCACTCTATGCGGTTCAGCCCGAGTTACCACTTGGTGCTGTCTGCTCTGAGGCTTCTCACAGCGCTGTCTGCGCTGAGACTTCTCACAGCGCTGTCTGCTCTGAGGCTTCTCACAGCGCTGTCTGCTCTGAGGCTTCTCACAGCGCTATCTGCTCTGAGGCTTCTCACAGCGCTATCTGCTCTGAGGCTTCTCACAGCGCTGTCTGCTCTGAGGCTTCTCACAGCGCTGTCTGCTCTGAGGCTTCTCACAGCGCTGTCTGCTCTGAGGCTTCTCACAGCGCTGTCCCCTCCGAGGCTTCTCACAGCACTGTCCCCTCCGAGGCTTCTCACAGCGCTGTCTGCTCTGAGGCTTCTCACAGCGCTGTCCCCTCCGAGGCTTCTCACAGCACTGTCCCCTCCGAGGCTTCTCACAGCGCTGTCCCTGTCAAGTCTGCCGCCCAATCCAGGCGCCCTGCTAAGGTATCTGCCCAGTATGGATTGTCTTCTGCCAAGGGGGTCCTACCCAAGTCCCCAGGGATGTATGTTCAACCCGAGCTGGCCGAGTCTCATGCTAATTCGAATTCATCCTCTGTTCAAGTATTCCAACCACCTACCTTCAATGGGGATATTCAGCAATTTAATGCTCATATTAAATTCTGTATATCCTATTTTCCCTCTGTATTCAACCTCCTTGATACTCAACGAAAGCAAGTGTTTTACATGTTGGCCAACTTCACAGGGGAAGCTCTGGAATGGGCAGAGCCCTTAATTGAAACCCAAGATCCCATTCTGTCTGATTTACAGCTTTTTACTGAGGCTGTGATCAAAGAATTTACACCAGCACTTGCCAATCTCACTCCCAGTGCTTCATCTATGCCTCATGTTCTATCTCCAGCTACTCCCACTTTGAGATTATCGTTTTCTTCACTCCATTTCCAGCAACCCTCTAAAAACCATAAAAAGAGAATGAAGAAGAGGAAGAAGAAGAAAGATTCTCCTGGATCTCAACTCCCTTGTGGTGTGGTTTCTATACCCTTTCCGTCCTTGCATGAAGATTTCTCAAATACATGCCCAATTCTGGACTATGACTCTGACTTTTCTGACCATTTCTAGTATTTGGGCGTCTGGAATTCGCCCTTTAAGGAGGGGGTACTGTCACGACTTGCACTCTGCAGCTGCTGTCTGCAGTGACTCTATTGGATTTGTTATGCTTTCCACTTGTAGTACCTCTGCCCACCAAAGGGGCCACTGTGCTACTTGATTATTCTCCTTGATCACTGGGAGTGGTTTCAGCTGCATGAGGCCTATTTATACCTGCCTGCTTCAAACAGCCTGGGCCAGATCATCAGGTCACTCCTGTGAGCATTTCCATGTGCTTTGTTCCAGTCTGCATTATCAAGTTGTTTGTTCCAGTCTGCATTTCCATGTGCTTTGTTCCAGTCTGCATTACCAAGTTGTCATCTCCAGTCTGCATTGCTAAGTTGTTTGTTCCAGTCTGCATTATCAAGTTGTCATCTCCAGTCTGCATTACTAAGTTGTTTGTTCCAGTCTGCATCTCCATGTGCTTTGTTCCAGTCTGCATTACCAAGTTGTTTGTTCCAGTCTGCATCTCCATGTGCTTTGTTCCAGTCTGCATTACCAAGTTGTTTGTTCCAGTCTGCATTACCAAGTTGTCATCTCCAGTCTGCATTACTAAGTTGTTTGTTCCAGTCTGCATTACCAAGTTGTCCTCTCCAGTCTGCATTACCAAGTTGTCCTCTCCAGTCTGCATTACCAAGTTGTCCTCTCCAGTCTGCATTACCAAGTTGTCCTCTCCAGTCTGCATTACCAAGTTGTCCTCTCCAGTCTGCATTACCAAGTTGTCCTCTCCAGTCTGCATTACCAAGTTGTCCTCTCCAGTCTGCATTACTAAGTTGTTTGTTCCAGTCTGCATTACCAAGTTGTCATCTCCAGTCTGCATTACTAAGTTGTTTGTTCCAGTCTGCATTACCAAGTTGTCCTCTCCAGTCTGCATTACCAAGTTGTCCTCTCCAGTCTGCATTACCAAGTTGTCCTCTCCAGTCTGCATTACCAAGTTGTCCTCTCCAGTCTGCATTACCAAGTTGTCCTCTCCAGTCTGCATTACCAAGTTGTCCTCTCCAGTCTGCATTACCAAGTTGTCCTCTCCAGTCTGCATTACCAAGTTGTCCTCTCCAGTCTGCATTACCAAGTTGTCCTCTCCAGTCTGCATTACCAAGTTCTCATCTCCAGTCTGCATTACCAAGTTCTCATCTCCAGTCTGCATTACCAAGTTCTGTTAAATTGTTGATCCCATTGAACTGTTGCTCTGTCTTCCCATTTCAGTATATCTGTGCCACAATCCGTGGTGGTTTGTTATGTGTTCTTAATAAAACCACTTTAACCACTTACGCTCTCTCCGTGGTCATACCTGGGAAATTCTGACACTTGGATTCTGGAGCGATGAAGAATTTTGTATACTTGGACATTGTCTGAAAAATAGAACTGCCTCTGGTTCCTAAAACTAGGCCAACTTTGGTAACAAACAAGACCATCCGAGTGCTGGTGTGTGTTAGTTCCATTCACTGGGAGCTAAACTTGTTCAGCACCATCCACGACTCTCAAGAGCCCAATCATCCTGGGTTATCCCTGGTTCTACATTCATAACCCAGTGATCAATTGGAGGACAAAACAGATACAAGGATGGGATGACTCATACTAGAAAACTTGCCTACAACCAGAGAGAATGGCAATGATATGTACAACTACCCAAGGTAAGGTGACTGAATCAAAGGGTTTTCCCGAGTAGTACTGATGGTTCATCAGATTCATTGACAAAGAGCAGTCAAAGGCACTCCCACCCCACAGAAATTGGGACTGGGAGCCACAGTCGCCAGTAGTTCTGAGACAGAGAAATGTCAATGTCTGAGTCACAGTGTAGTCCAGAACTTCCAATTGGGGAGGCAGAAGAAGGATGGGGACCAAGGACTAGACAAATAGCTGTATTTTAATACCAGAAGGAGATTCGGCAATATTGAAAAACAGGATGTCAGTACTGGTCTGACGGGGTTCCGGCACACACTGAACTGACAGAAGAACCAGCGGCTAAAGTGAGGAACTGCAAAGATGACACTCTTCCTCATACATCTGAACTCCCTGCTAGTCTTGTGGGTCTGTTTGAAGCAAACTGCAGTCTTGGTAGCTTAGGATCCAGCCTAATTGAATACTCAAGGTTGACCACTAACAGGCCGTTATAGTGTTGTCCATTTAACCCTTTGTGCACTGTTATATTTGCTGCTGATTGATTTTGTTAACCCTTCCCTGTAAGTGTTATAATTGTTGTTGGTTTATTTACTATAATCCTGGATGTGCCATATTGACTATTATTATACCTTTTATTAATAAGCCTTGAATTTTAGAAAATTGGATATTTGCCTTGGTGTACAGGTGTGTTCCCACGCACAGAGGGCGGTTGGTAGGCTAAATGAAGCCTGGTAAGTGCTAATCTGGTACAGGAATCTTTGATGGTTAATTCCTGGTGCACTTTTACATATTCATTTCTGTCATACCCAGTTATTTTATCTCACCAGAATGTATCTGTCACCCTCTAAACCAATCCTTTATTTATTAACAATTTATCCTCCTACGTTTCTCCATAATTAGTTGGAAAAAAAAATATTTCTCCTATTTGGTGATTTTGTCATATACAGAGACATGCTCACCAAGTGTTTCTTCATATAGCTCTGCTAAACAGTTTAATGAGTGGGATGACAGGTGCAGTGTGTAGAAAGACATAAGTCATTTTTGCATGTGTTTTATTACATATCAGACATGGTGCAATAAATCACATTAAAAATAATGTTATCCAGAAAACCCCAAGTCCCAAATATTTTGATATATATCCTATACCTGCATTTTGAGTATATGAACAAATGTGCATGATAAAACCATTAAATGTGTGTGGTGTGTGTTCCTCAGATGACTAATTATGTGGCTTTTAGTGACCTAAAGTCTGTATCATGGAATGTTTTCATCTGTTCACCGCACATGTGTTTGGAGACGGACCATTCAGCAGAAATTAAAAAATGACAATGCTTGAAAAATGAATTCCATTGGGTTTTTGCATTTCTTAAAGATATTTAGGGCTTAGGAAGCCTGCTGCTTTAAGTAAGCAACATCCAATTAGTTTAATGCATAAAATTATAACTACACATTATGCCAATTCTAATATATGTATAAAGGGGAAGGGGTGGACTTGTGTATCTTAATTATGGTTTACAGGGGTAATTAAGTATGTGTCTGTAACTGTCACTGCAGTCAGCACATACCATTACTTAGCTGCTCCATTTGATTATATCATCTTTATTTATATTCCTTCGCAATGAAAACAAAATAATCCGTTTCCTTATTTCTTAATCCTATCACTGTGAACGGGACTGCAACGCCTGCATCATCTTTGTCAGGAAATTTTAATTTACATCTTGCTACAAGATAAGTAAAGTTATCATCGGAATTCTAATTAAAGAGGATGATTGACAAAGGTAGCACATCAAAGAGCAGAAACGAATATGATAACTCAAAGTCTTATTAATTAGTCCGCGTGGAAGAAATTTTCTGGGACATCAAGCTGTGGCTTCTGCAAGAGAGAGGGAGAAGGGGGAAAAAAAGCAGACTAGGAAAATGTGTGTTTCTTTGAAGTTAGCAATGGAGAATGTGATGGAGGTAATTGTGCCTGACTGAAACCAGTAATGAAGAGCCACAGATCAGTGCTTGGAATGGAGGGAGAGTGTCTAGTAAGGAATATGGTCCCCCCCTACTGTGAAGAAACAGAATGCAGAGCTGCCTAATTGACCCACTCTCTCTCCCAGAAGCACACTGTTATTATTTATTAATTTTTAATTTCTAAATTATTTACGTCCTGGGAAATTATATCTGACAGCCTGTTAGGCTCACTAAGTTAATGGTGGATGAAAAGCCTGACTCCCAGAATTAGCTGGGATAGAGGCTCTAGCATCTGAATTTAATGATTTTGGAAGGGAAAATTGATTTCACACAGCGTGTCACTTTACACTACTTTAGGGACACACCAGCTATTTGATTATTTGAGGAATAACCAACTGAAAGTCTATTTGAAGTGTAAATGAATCGCAGTGCTCGGTTGTTTATTTTATCTTTTCTAATGAGAGTTATGGTTTTGCTTAAATTTGCAGATTAGGACAGATGCAGAAATGCTCTTCTTATATAGTATCTACTAGCTGCTTGCTGATATTCATGGCAATATTCTGGGAGATGAAAAGCCACAGGTCTTTTACATTAGAGCCTCACTTCCATAATGTGCTTAGCCATCTTTTCCAAGCGAATGAGGGTGGGAATGGACTTACTGCTTTATAGCAGACAGGCATTAGACTGCCTAATAATATGGATTTAAATTATGTTCACTGTCAGACCCATGGTTGAAAAATGGGAGGTATCCATATTCGTCAAATTGTGCACAGTAAATATTTATGAATCATTGCTAGAATATTAATTATTGTAATTGTGTGGTAATTTAAAACTCATTCACTGCCAATGTATATGTATGGGTAGAGCTTTACCAAAACAAATATTTTGAAGCTGTAGATCAGGGTGCATTAGCCAGTTTTCATCTCATGTTTGTTAACCGACAATCACAGCAGCACATTAACTTAGGGTTTGAATTTTGAACAAAGCGAAAAAAACAAAACCTCTACTCAATTCAATAAATAGGTGATTCACTACACTAATTACCATAGCTTCAGAAATGCATATATAGAAAAATATATAATTATATAACAAACATCACCCTAATCCAGAAATGCCATTACCCAAATCTTTGTGGGAACAGAGTTTAATAATATGGTAGATTGGACACTTTATTAAGTACAACTTTCTAGTACTGGGTGCATGTTGACATCATAGCATCATTCAGTTGCTGCAGATTTGTCAAGCTGTGAATCTTCCATTCCACCAGTCAGATCTGGTGACTGTGGAGGCCATTGGAGTACACTGAACTCATTGCCACATCATCATCATCATCATTTATTTATATAGCGCCACTAATTCCGCAGCGCTGTACAGAGAACTCATTCACATCAGTTCACATTTGTGGAAGTAGCTTGAGATGACCTGTGCTTTGTGAAATGGCGCTTTATCATGCTGGATTCAGCCATTGCAAGATCAGTAGACTGTGGCCATAATGGGATGCGCATGGTCAGCAACAATTCTCAGGTATTTAAACTGCTACTCAATTGGTATTAAGGAGCCTAATGTGTGCCACTGTAGCCTCAGTTTCTTCTTCTTAGCTGAGAGGAGTGGAACTCTGTGTGGTCTTCTGTCCATCAACTGCAGGGTTCCATGTACTGTGCATTCAGAAATGCTGTTTTGCATACCACCATTGTAATGCACGGTTATCTGAGTTATTGTCGCCTTCCTGTCAGCTTGAATAAATGTCTGGTAATTCTCCTCTGACCTCTCTAATTAACAAGGCATTTTCCCCCAGAGAACTGCCATTCACTGGATGTTTTCTATCTTCTGCACCATGCTTTGTAGTCTCTAGAGACTGCAGAGATTCCAAGGAGACCAGCAGTTTCTGAGATACTTACACCACCCTGTCTGGCACAAACAATCATGGTCAGAGCCACTTAGATCAGATTGATTCCCAGTTTTGAGGTTTGGTCTGAACAACAACTGAACCTCTCGACAGTTTCTGCATATTGTTATGCATATAGTTTTTGCCACATCATTTTCTTATTGGATATTTGCAGATGTACAATTGTACCCTTTAAAGTGGCCACTGAGTGTATATATATATATATATATATATATATATATATGTGTGTATATATCTGCCTAATATTGCGTATGTCCCCTTCATGCAGCCAAAATAGCTTTGATTCCTCGAGGTATGGACTCCACAAGTCTTTTGAAGGTGTTCTGTGGTATCTGACCCCAAGACGTAAGCAGCAGATACTTTGAGTCCTGTAAGTTGTGAGGTGGGGCATCCATGGCTTGGACTTGTTTTTCCAGCACATCCTACAGTTGCTCGTTTGAATTGAGATCTGGGGAATTTGGAGTCCAAGTCACCACCTGATACTCTTTGTCATGTTCCTCAAACCATTCCTGAACAATTTTTGCAGTGTGTCAAAGTGCATTATCCTGATGAATGCGGCCACTGCCAACACGGAATACCGTTGTCATGAACAGGTGTATATGGTCTGCAGCAATGTTTAGGTAGGTGGTACATGTCAAAGTAACATCCACATGAATGTCAGGACCCAATGTTTTCCAGCAGAACATTGCTCAGAGCATCTCACTACCTCCGCCGTCTTGCCTTCTTCCTTTAGTGCATCCCGGTGCCATCTCTTCCCCAGGTAAACGAGGCACGCGCACCTGGCCATCCACATGATGTAATGAAAACGTGATACATCAGACCACGCTACCTTCTTCTGTTGATTTATGGTCTAGTTCTGATGCTCACGTGCCCATTGTAGGTGCTTTTGGCGGTGGACAAAGATCAGCATGCGCACTTTGACAGTTCTGCGTCTACACAGCCCCATACGCAGCAAGCTGCGATGCACTGCGTGTTCTATCATAGCCAGCAGTAACTTTTTCAGCAATTTTTGCTACAGTAACTCTTCTGTGGGATTGAACCAGTCAGGCTAGCCTTTGCTTCCCACGTACATCAATAAGCTTTGGGCGCCAATTACCCTGACGGTTCACCGGTTGTTCTTCCTTGGACAACTTTTGGTAGGTACTAACCACTGCATATTGGGAACACCCCACAAGACCTGCCGTTTTGGAGATGCTCTGACCCAGTTGTCTAGCCATCACAATTTGGCCCTTGTCAAAGTCTCTCAGATCCTTACACTTGCCCATTTCTCCTGCTTCCAGCACATCAGTTTCTAGAACTGACTGTTCACTTGCTGCCTAATATATCCCACCCTTTGACAGGTGCCATTGTAATGAGATAATCAGTGTTATTTACTTCACTTGTTAGTGATTTTAATGTTGTTGCTGATAGATAGATAGATAGATAGATATATTATATAAACTTACATTTTTAGCTAGGTAACAAACTATAAAACTGTATTTTGCCCGGTTGCTTTTAGATGGGACATTGTCAGGGCTTATGTCATGGAATGATCTGTACACTAACAGGAGTGGGGGAGATTGTATGTTCGTTAGCAATACACTCAATTTATGAGGAATTGTTTTCATTTTTATGTTAGCAAACGTTTAGTCAAATAAATGGGCATAGGTCATTCTGTATAGAAAAGTACATACTTTAATTTATTAATATAAACAAGAAATGTCTGTCTACTTTCTCTATTTAGATAAATTGACAGACGTAAATTTCAAGAGGACAGTGCTCCTACTGTCTAACTGGTGTATGTATATATCTCTCTCTGTCTCTCTGTCTGTCTCTCTCTCTTTGTCTCTCTCTCTCTCTCGATATAGATATATATAGATATATATATATATATATATATATATATATATATATATATATATATATATCTACTATATAAATGCTTAGTGGCGTCTGTCTGTGTGTGTGTGAAAAAAAACCCCAAGTTGCTGCGCCACCTGCTGGGCGGAGTTATACACTGACCTACTAAATTCTTAGTGTGTGTGGGAAAAAAAATTCAAAAAGGGCTGAAATTTGGTAGGGCTCAAACTCATTTTCGTGAGGTAATTTTACCTCATGAACACACATGTGTAGAGGCGTGCGTTAGTGTGTGTGTGTGTGTGTGTGTGGAAAAAACTATTTTCTCAGAAAGGGCTCATCCAATTGACCTGAAATTTGGTATACTGACATTATTTGACAAAAAAATTAGAATAGTCAAGTCAGTTAACTTCCATCATCCCCCCATCCCCCCGTGGGAGGGGTAGTAAAGGCTAAATTTACGAGTTGAGGGGTCAAACTAATTTTCGTGAGGTAATTTTACCTCATGAACACACATTATAAAGGCCGCTTGCGTTGGGAAGTAACGCTCTTCCCCTGAGGAGGCCTGGGCTAGGTCCAAATGCATGACAAGAACCTTTTTAAGACCTTAAGTAGCTTGATTTGACTAGAATGCATGAGTATCATGCACGGGTTAACTTGTATATATATATATATATATATATATATATTGTGCTTGAATATCTAAGTTAAGTACTGGCTGTTTTTTCATGCAGCACACAAATACTTGATAGCTTTATTTTTACACTGAAATTTAAAATTGATCTAGGACATGTCCTATCCCAACTATAAATCTGCCATCACGGTTTAAATTTATCACCCCTCCAGTGCAACATGCTATTGCCAAGGTGTAAAGTTACTCATTTTGCTTTCCTTTCCTTGATGAATCGGGCCCATTGTGTTTATTGTGTACTTTTGATCCATGTATATTGAATAATAGCGTTATATGAATAATGCACAGAACTAATACAAATACTGTGTTTTTAATCGGCCTGAGCTATAGACCCTATAAATGACAGATTTTAACAAAATGGGATTAAAGCTTAGCCTGCCTCGGAAAGATCAAGTTTTCTGTAGCTGATATGTGACCTGAAAGAATGATGTACACAACCTGTCACATTATTATTCAAGGTGTACACATTTGCTTATATTTCAGTGTTGCTAATCAATTCAATGCCAAAGGGAATCTTAGTATTTGAAAGTGTGTATCTTGCTGATTCACTGCTAGAGGGACTAAGGTATGGATATCAAAAGATGAACATTTGCCTACAGCTTCTTATCCTGGAACAACATCCTCTGCATTTGAATTTATTGAGGTGATCTAACTTTTTACATAGGATTTGATACAGTATACATGTTATCTGTAGATGAATACTACAGTACCAGAAGATCTGGATCAATCTGATTGTAAGATATTGTGAGCAAGGCTCTTCACATCTATCTATCTGTCTGTCTGTCTGTCTGTCTGTCTGTCTATCTATCAGTCTGTCTATCTTGCTTTGCTATAAAGATTTTTCTTCATCAAGTGCATTCCTTCTGTACAACGTTTTGATATTTATTGTTATTGTTTTTTTACCTTTGTTTTGCATTAGCTCTGAGAGTTCTTGAGCTATTTTGGTAATGTGGAAAACTGTATTAAAATAAACTAGATTACATTTGAAAATGTCCTCTTTATTTCCACTCCATGTCCCGATACCTTACCTACCTATTCAATTATTTTTCAGGACTCCTCATTGGCTGTGGATGGCACTTGGTGATCATATAGTGGCAAACGCAGAATTTTTGAAGGGGGTTTTCATGCTACACTTTTCCGATTGGGAATAACCAGAATGAAAAAGTTGTGGCTTTCATTTTAGACAGTGCTAAGCGACTCTCCAGCTCCTTCCCATCACCTTCAAAAATACAGTCAATGCTGCATGCACTACAGTTACAGATAAATTCCTGACTGTGGTGGGCAGTAATCCAAACCGGGACTGACCTATCAGAATCAGGACTGCTATCTCCTTTCAGTTTGGAGAGGGAGAAGTTGACCGTGTTTATGTGGGAAGTTGCTTTAGATCTCTGATTAGGGGGTGTCCATAGGAGGGAATATGGTGAGTAGTAGGCTAATAAGTCTGATTCAACATGTGTCCACACTCTGTGGTGTGGCGGGGAATGCCAGGCCACACATTGTGAAGGTTGAGTAGCCAGATAATATTTCTGCAGGTAAAACATAGCAACAATTGGAAACTTGCTTTAAATGACTAACTTTCACTAGGAAGATTAAGCTAACTGCTGATCGGTTGTTATGGTTCAGTGTTCATTTTTGTACCTAGATGTAATGTTTGTAAACTTCCCTAGATTATTCTTCCCAGTTACCATCTACTAATTATCCATTGCAATCTGGTTGGGTCATTATGTCCTCTTTCTTATTTGTCTGTTTGGTAATACAGAGTCTTGTTTTATTACTGTTCTTGTTCCCATTTGTAAAGCGTTGCGCCAAAAGGGCAGAACGGTGGCTAAGTGGCTAGCATTTCTGCCTTACAGCACTGGGGTCATGAGTTCAATTCCCAACCATGGCCTTATCTGTGAGGAGTTTGTATGTTCTCCCCGTGTTTGCGTAGATTTCCTCCGGGTGCTCCGGTTTCCTCCCACACTCCAAAAACAAACTGGTAGGTTAATTGGCTGCTAACAAATTGACCATAGTCTGTGTGTGTGTGTGTGTGTGTGTTAGAGAATTTAGACTGTAAGCTCCAATGGATCAGGGACTGATGTGAGTGAGTTCTCTGTACAGCGCTGCAGAATTAGTGGCGCTTTATAAATAAATGGTGATGATGATGATGCTGATGCTTTCCAAATTAAATATATAAAATAATGGATGCAATTCTGAAACTGACCACTGGAGGGCAGTAGTGCATGTGGCGAACTTCTGATGAATTTTACTGTTTTTGATCCCGGTTAACTAATTTTATTTTCTTTGAACGTCACTCTTTCATCTCAAGTCTGAGGTATTTGCATGCTGAAACTGTGCCGTCCTTATTGTACAAATTACATCTCTTGTACAACAAATTGCTTGGTACATTTCCGTGGTTATCTATAATTTTTTTCTCCTAGGGAAAATTATTTTAAGGAAAAGAATGGAAAAAAAAATATGAAACGGATGCCAGTATGCAGCAAATGGAAGTTGAATAGGGAGAAATTGTAGAAAATTATTATAAATATAAAGCCCAATAAAATTACTCGTGAAACAGTTACAAGATCAACAGCATGATCACAATTAACATACATTAAGTGCAGAATATTAATAGTAACAAATATACGCTCAGAAATAATATTAAAGTAATTTGAAATATGTAGAAAAGGTAATTTGCATATTATGCAACTGTACCCATACTTTGGAGCTACATTCAGAATGTATTTCCTTAAATGGACAAAAAAACTGGACAAAAGGCCACTCAGGAACACCAGTAACAACCTCCTGTGGTGCATTTAGACTAAAATGGACATGTTGGTTACTCACATGAATAGACTTAAATATCCTTAATGAGGACTTTCTCTTGAAGCTACACAACAGACTTCTTCAACAAATGCTTATTGCATCAGAAATCAATACCTCAGAAATGAATGCATTTCCTATACAAAGCGCCATATGATATAGTAAAATCAGTACATTGCAATGATATAAATAAGAGCCCTGCATTATTTCCTTTAAATACATTTATACCATAAGTTATTTATAAGTGATCCAGCCACACATACCATCAACTTTTTTATTTTATATTTTTTGCTTTGCAAATAAGAATGTACTCCAATATTCTAAAATAAAAAGAGAATTAAAAGTTATGAGTTGTATAGATTTCCAGCCTAAGCCACAGAGGCTGGACCCCTGGAAGAGTAGGCATCCTGCTTAATAAAGTGATTATGGCATCAGGCCCTGTCCTCTGATATGCCATAATGTGAATATCTGCATTTCATAGCAGGAGATGTGGCCCTATTGATTCGATGCATTTGTCACCTAAAACTCAGTAAATATGTTTAAATAAGTCGTTGTTTACAATATTTATTCACATGCACTCTCTCTCTATCTCTCTCTATCTCTCTCTCTCCCTCTCTCTCTGTTTTTCTCACACTTCTACCAAAAAGTAGGAACACACACACAGTGTAGACAAGTATGCCTTACCTATCCCTATACACTGCTGGAGAACGAGTTTCATTACTTTTAGTGACTGTATCTATATTCCCTGAATGATGTGACTTCAGGAGGATTAGGAGTCATCTTGGGATGTGCATTTTGATACCTAAATTATGTGTTATATGTAGATTGGTGCACTGGAAAGTTGTATATGTAGTTATTGGTGCAAAGCTTAAACATTTTGGGGAACATTTTCTGTAAAGTCAGCAGGATTAGGTATATTTATTTTTTTCCCTGCAATGAAGTACTAGCATTAATGCTCATCATCATCATCTTCATTGTTTATTTATACGGAGCCACAGATTTCATAGCGCAATTAATAGAACAAATTGCATGACATTCAGGAAAGATTCAGGATCAGACATGACAAGGAAACAGATGTAGATGGTGCTTCTTCTACAATGACTATTGTTTTTCTGTTGATCTTTTTTCTTTGTCTTCATTTTACAGATCTCAATCAGGCACATTACTAGTTGTCTTTGCACACAAATTAAAATATATATTTAATGACACACAGGAGATTAACAGAGGATGTCATTGACTGTTTCATTTGGTCCCTCCCACACTGATTACTGCACATGGTGTTCATAGTTAGAGCAATGTGCTGCTTGTTTAAGAGGGAATCTTTTGACATCACACATTGATACAATAAAACTTTCCCCCAGCAGAATGCGATACAAGTGCTGGCCCAACAACAGTGCAGGAGAGAAATGTTTATACTATGTAATATCAAACACCTCACAATCCATATTAACTGCCACCACCAAGATTTTATTCCGAAGCTAACACTTTGAGAAAGTTCTTCAGTTCTCCCTGCCTTACTTCCAACTACAATCAAAACTTTAATTAACCAGAGTTACTGTAAACCAAACAATCCCCTGTATTTCAGTAATGAAGCATTATAATAACCAAGCTATCTAGCATGTGAATACCTTAAGAACACAAAGACAGAACGTTATTAAACAAAGTCACAATGTTTGTATAAAAAAGATAATAATAAAATGACATACAGTAAAATAATGCAAAAGTTGGCAAAGTTGCAGACAGCTGTTGAATCAGATTGACCCCCCAAGAATTTAAAAATGTTTATCATAGTTTTCAATTATCTTTCTGTCCACTACTCCCCTTCGTGTGAGGTCATTTAAGGAAGTCTTGTCAGTGGCTAAATAGTTTTATGACCTGGGTTGCTTCATTTGTGTGCAGGACCATTTCTAGTGATGAAATCTATAAATTATGATAATACGCAAATGCATACCAAACAGGAACATGAAATATTAATTATAATTATTATTATTATTTGTATATCTTTACTATTAAACTGATCTCTAAGCTTGACATATGTATTGGGTGTATTTGTTCCAACAATAAATAAATACAGAGATCTATGCTAGTGGGAATTATGAACACTATTGCTTCGATGAACAGTTATGGCCAAATACTCAACTCAACTGTGGTGAGTAGCAGGTGCTTGCAATATAAAAATCACTCTTAAACAAACTTGAATAGAGAATGATCTTGTTTTGTGTCACTGTGTGTACTGCAATGAGCACGGAGAAAGGAAATAAAAATGTCTGAGGAGGCCACACAGAAAACTGTAGTCAAACATTGGCAAATTAGATGTTCCCATTTCCACCATGTGTAATGTTGTTAGGGTTTAAGGCCCATGGCACTGTAGTCAACCTGCTTGGAAAGAGAAAACTTGATTGAAGATTGCACAGCAGGATTGTAGGGAATCTGAGTTTTTCAGTCCCATAGAGCTTGTATAGGCAAGCACAGAAAGTGATCCCAAAACAGTAAGGCTTCCAGAAAGAGCCTTCCAATTTCGAAGGCAGGAGAATAACACACAGACACCTGGGCAAGGTTTTATTGATAAGCATGGATAAAAAGTTTTTGTTGTGGCATTATGAATCATTTTAGTACAGAAATCACCAATTTGTAGTGGTGACTGATTATTAGGCTCCTATATGCTCTATCAGCATAATATTTTACATGAGCCCATAGCAGGTAGGCCTGTGTATTTTTAAGTCATCATCAGTTATTTATATAGCACCACTAATTTCACAGCACTGTACAGAGAACTCATTCACATCACTCCCTGCCCCATTGGAGCTTACAGGCTAAATTGCCTAACACACACACACACACACACACACACAGAGTCTACAGTCCAGGGACGGGCTGGGCAGGGGGGCATCGGTCCCCGGGCCGCTCAGAGTGACCGCTGTTCGGGCCGCACAGGCGGCCACATCATATGACACGCGATGCGGCAGCGTCGTGTGTCATGTGATGCGGCCGCCTGTGCGCCCCCCGGGCTGCTTGTCAGCCCGCACCTGCTACAGTCCCTAACATACACATACACACACACACACACACACACACACACACACAGATAGACAGACAGAGAGAGATTAGGGTCAATTTTGATAGTAGCCAATTAATCTACCAGTATGTTTTTGGAGTGTGGGAGGAAACCGGAGCACCCGGAGGAAACCCACGCAAACACAGGGAGAACATACAAACTGCACACAGATAAGGCCATGGTTGGGAATTGAACTCATGACCACATTGCTGTGAGGCACTACCTGCTCCTAGGAAATGGATCAGCTTAATTCTCATTAATAATGGTTCAGCCTGCAAAGTGGTTTAGTTCACAGTGCACTTAGTGATGTCTCTGGTCTTTAGTGAATCTGAGGCCTGCATTTTTTTAATACAAATAATGTGGCAGCATCTACCACGTGTGTAGGTGACTGACCAATAACATTTGTGATGAATGTCATGCATTTTTCAATATGCAAATATCTGAATTTCACAATCACTTAACAAAGGGCACATTTCCCAAGACAATATACAGGGCCTGATTTATTAAGGAGTGTAAATGCTGATAGGTGCCATATAATGTGTAAAAACACTCTGGGCATGCCCAGAACCAGAGCATACGCTACTATTTCAGGGGTGGAACAGGGAGGAGACTGTGCGTATGAACGTAGTCAATGTACAGTAAGGGTGTGCCAAGATTGCGAGCACACAGCAAT
Source organism: Mixophyes fleayi (assembly GCF_038048845.1). NCBI lineage: Eukaryota > Metazoa > Chordata > Amphibia > Anura > Limnodynastidae > Mixophyes > Mixophyes fleayi. The sequence goes on from NC_134402.1 coordinate 135,945,762, forward strand.
GTCCAATTCAAGCTTTGGGTATCTCTATGGTACGTGTTTTCTGTCGTATCACTTGCACCAGCTACAGGTCAGGAGTAAATGCTGATTACTAGTGTTGATAGATGTGTATGCATGCTGAAAACATTTTGCAATCAGCAGCAACTGTAAAAATTGCATTTTATGTACAGCAGACATTAACAGCAACCTAATAAATGTATTTTATGGAGGAAAACGAGATTTTTGTACATACCGTAAAATCTATTTCTTTTAACACAGTTGGGGGACGCTGCTGATCTTGGGGTATAGAGGGCGCTGTAATGGCACTAAAAACTTGTCTAGCTTGCTCTGCTCCCCTCCCCTCTATGCCCCACAGCAGAAATCTCTCTGTTTATTTAACTAACAAAGCCACAAGAGAGGGCAAAACACAACCAACATAACACTCAACAGAACTGTCAGAACAACAAAAGGATGGAAGCGCAGTGGCCCCCAACTGTGTTAAAAGAAAGAGATTTTACGGTAAACACAAAAATCTTGTTTTCTTTTGCACATACAGTTGGGGGACACTGCTCACCTTGGGGATATTCCAAAGCTGCCCCTAGGGCTGGATACACTCAGACTGAGCTGCACATAACACTTTACATGCAAAACCTTTGCATCCAAAGACGTGGAAGTGGTAAGTTCTGATAAATGAATGAACAGAAGACCAGGGGGTAAATGTATCAATATGCGGGTTCTTCAACACCCGCGTGTTCAGCCTCTTCCGCGATTAAATTTCAAGCGGCGCTGCATTGTAAAGGGAAGTTAACCCTTTACAATGCAGCGCCGCTTGAAATTTAATCGCGGAAGAGGCTGAACACGCGGGTGTTGAAGAACCCGCATATTGATACATTTACCCCCAGGTAGCAACTCTACACAACTGCTTAACTGAGGCCCAATGCCACGCTGCCCAAGAGGCGCTAACTGACCTTGTAGAATGAGCCATGAGGCCATCAGTAACAGGCAAACCCTCCGACAGATAAGCCAAACGAATAGTTGCCGTAATCCATCAAGCTATTGTTTGTTTAGTGGCTGGTCAGCCACGATTAGGAGCATAATACAACACTGAGAGCATCAGTCTTCGAAAAGGAAGCTGTATGGTACACATAGATCCGCAAGGCTCTAACCACATCCAGAGGTATAACCGAACTCTGACTACTGGATGGAGAATTCTGAGACAATACAGGAATAACAATGTCCTGATTAATATGAAATCCTGAGACCACTTTTGGCTGAAAAGATGGCCTGGTACGCAAAACAGCCCCGTCATTATTGAAAATTAGAAAAGGAGATGTTACGAGCCGCGGCGGTGCCCAGCCGCCGCGACTCCCCTGTCTCCGTCCCGGCCGTCACTATGGCGACCGGGACATCACTTCCGGGGGCTCGCCAGACGTTGCCATGGCAACGGTAAGAAGCTCTCTCGTCCAGCGCCGCGTCCCGGCATTACAGAGCAGCCGGGCGCGTGCGCAACAGCGGGGCAAGCCTGAAGGCTAATTAGAACAGCTTGTGGGCAATTAGAGAGCTAGGCTCTCATTGGTCTGCTTCAGTATTTAGGGCAATGAGGCCTGCTGCCTCATTGCCAGTTATAGCGTTCTGTCCTCAGTTCTGCTGCCTGCTTGTGCTATCCATTTTGGTTCCTGCTACCTTAGATTTGATCACCCGTGTTTTGACCCCTGCTTGTTATTGGACCTGTGACCCTTCTCTTCTGACCTTGACCTTTTGCCTGGAAATCGGATTTTGCTTCTCTGCCTGTGAGTTTGACCCTTCGCTTGCCTTTGGATATTGCATCTGTGCCTGTGACCTTTTGACCTAGGATTCTTCTTATACTACAGTCCACCAATCACTCCCCTCCTGGGAACTCCTTTATGTCAGTATACGTTACTCGACCCTCGGTCGGCCCGCAGTCCAGTCTGTCTCCACCACTAGGGGCTCCAGCGAACACCTGGCCTTCTGAGTAGTTCCCGAGTTTCACTGTACTGACTTGGGAGTTCCTAACAGGAGAACAACAAAACAGACGCCAACTCAGGCACACACCCGGCTGAAAAAATAGCCAATAAAAATGAAACCTTTCATTTAAAATGTTTCAAGATACGGACTCCAGTGGTTTGAACGGCGACTTCTGTAAAGCCATTAACACCAAGTTGAGGTCCCATGGAGCCACTAAAGGAACGAAAAGTGGTTGAACTTGAAGAACCCCCTGAAGAAACGTCTGAACATTAGCATCAGGGACAGCCTTCTTTGGAAATAAATAGCAAAGCTGAAACCTGAACCTTTGTCCAAACTTTCCTGCAGGAATTCTACCAACCTAGCCAACTGGAAGCAGTCTTTACTCGTTTTGTCTCAGACCAACTGATACCTGCTTTCTATATACGATGGTAATTCCTAGAAGATCTGTATTACCCCTCTGGTATTGATGTATACCACCAGCGTGGCATTGACTGATTGGATCTGAATAGGTCTGTTCCGCAGCCTGAGCTGCGTCTGGACCCGAGCATTGTACACTGCCCTTAACTCGAGAATATTGATGGGCAATCTTGTCTCCTCCAGCATCCAGAGACCCTGCAATCTCCTCCTGCAAAGGTCACTGCCCCCTGCCTAATAGGCTGGTGTCTGTGGTCACAATTGTCCATTCCCAAACTGAGAAAGGACATCCCAGGTTGAGTTTCCCTGCCTGTAACATCCACACCAAAGACTGACAAGTTGCTGGTTGTTGTTCCAGGCGAGTTTTTCACTTTGGAAGGATCTTTCAATGAAACCGAGCAAACTATACTGCCTTGAAACAAGGCATCACACGTCCCATCAGCTTCATACACTGAAGGATGGACACGCGCTTGAAGGTAAGTAAGACCTTTACTTGTAGTTTGTTCTTCTGTATCTTGACCAGAGGTAGAAAGACCCTCTGGCATCTTGTGTCGACAAAAGACACACACATATCAACTTTAAATTTCAGTGTACAAATAAGCTATCAAGTATGTGTGTCCTACATGAAAAAACAGTCAGTATTTAACTTATATGCAAAACAGAACACTCATTTGCACCCCTTGCAATAAAACATGGTTTTGTCCAGGAGACTGAAATAAGAATCCTCTTCATTTAAGATCCTTAATGAATCAGGCCCTATATTATTAACAGGTGATATTAATTGACTACTTTTTTCTTCTGTACGTTCTTTTGGAACTTTATATTCTACATATGTATTGGACGTATCCTGCAGTGTCTTCTCTGTCAGAACAGAGTGTACTAGACCCATATTCAAGAGACACTTCTTCAGATCCGCTCCTTGTTGAATACGGGCGTATGCCCGATTTACGTGCATTTACTTGCGTTCTAAAAAACAATTTACGTTAGTTTTGGTGCCTTAACGAATCAGGCCCACAGTGTTTAATAGCAAATGATGAAAAGTGAATGTTTTTAATAAATGCATTGCTATAAGAAATACATGATTTCTAACAGGGCCTTTTAAATATAGCATTTATTCCCAGTATATGTGGCTGAGTACTATATATGACTGCAAGAGCTATGTATTATATTGGTTCTCCTGCTAGTTATATGATTTAGATCTCCATTTCCCGTTACGGGTAAGCTCTGCTGGTTTTTCTATCTACCTACTGGATTTACTATATCGGCTGAACTGATATATGATATTTTATACAGCGGATCAATTCTTTTACTTATGCTCCGTCACTAATATATCAACATACAGTTGACTTCACGGAGTTATACATTTAACATCATTCATACCACTCTGATTGCGGGAATTTGCCAATCAATCAAGACACCGGAATCAGGTGGAATAAAGCTTGTTTTGCCAACATTTCAAATACAGAGTTACCACTCTTCTAGTTATAGAGACAATTGTTGCAAGCCTATATATATTTTTTGTCATTCTATAGAGATATTTGTCTCACTGTGTACTCATATATTATATATAGGTCCCTATGAGCCTGTGGATCATTTTATGTGATTATTGATTTTATTTATGCATTGTATTCAGTAAACAGAGGTATGACTCTATTATGAATTGTTTGTACATTTATTTTTATATATTTTTATATATTTTTTATGTGTATTCATTTTGATTTGAACATCTCATGCGCAATCTGCTTTTTGGTTTGTTTTGTATGTTTATTAGAGGTTTTGCACTTCCTCTTTTTGATTTGCTGCATTTGATGTTTTTCTGATATTTGCATGTTTTTCATGCTACCTATTAGCGCCGGAGTTATCCATTGTATAGTTTATGACCCCGCCATCTATTTTATAACCCACCAACAACTCATTTGCTCACCCTGTAGCCAATACATTTCTCCCAACCATCAGAACCATTTCATAACTCTCCTCCCCTCCACAAGCATTATGTCACCTTCCCCCTGATATTTAAGAAACAGCACTTACCTTGCCTTCTTCTGGTCCTCTTTTCTCCAGGCTTCGGCACATCTTCTTTCTTCTTGACAGGCAGCCAGCAGCATATGCAATGCTGTAAGCTACCCTGTTAGTGTGGGTGCATAGTCTAGTGACGTGAGATGTGTTAATCTCATGAAACCAAACTTGGGACAAGTAGGTGAGGCCCCGCATGGTGAGGGGAGACATACCGACCAACTTCCTGGAGTTCATACAAAAAGTGTCAACTCTTGGGACAGCTGGACAGTCCTCTGAAATTGGAGCTGTCGGCCTAAATCAGGACAGTTTGGAGATATGATGCAGTGACTGAATATATAACAAAAAGCATACATATATAGGCTAAAAAATTTAGAAAATGCTACACAATGTGTCCAGCTGTGTTCTAATTAGTGTAACATAGTAAGAAGATTCTTGCTACATTGTTTGCAGTCAGGGCAAGTCACTAGTAAAGGTATGGGCAATAGCTCTGATATTGAGTTCTCAAGATAACAATACTGGAACCCATATAGTATTGGGACTCCATTAAGCTGTATATGGGCTTCAATACTTGCATGAAATTGTTAACTAAGAATCTTTATTTCTATTAATTACCTAGTTTAGAAATACTGCAGCACTTCCCTGTTTAGCCTTTTTTTGTGTTTTATTATTTCCAGCCTATTTGAATGTATTATTTGTTCAATCACTGTGGTGTAACAACTCGTGGAATTAATTTAAAGCAATAGGGTTTGTTCAAAGAGCCCATAGTTTTAGGTACAGCAGTATAATTTTGAGGATTGTGACTGCCCAAATTTTACTCTGCATCCCTCCCCATTTGGCCACGTGTTTACATTATCACAGCATACAGGCACGTTTATAGCTACATTGTTTGCCAAGGAAAGCTAATGGCAAAGATATGTGCAAAAGCTCAGAAGTGCAATTCTTAAGACATTAGCGTATTGTATATGGGCTTCAACAATTTGACCAAATTGATGCAGGAGCCCATAAAGTTGTATAAGGGCTTCAGAACCATATGTTTTCAAATACCTGATTTTGCAGCTGTACAATTAAATCAGATATTTTGCTGCCTTTTTATGTATCAGTTATGTGTTGCTTATGTATTATGTACTCATGTGTTCCTCTCCACTACCCCTCTGGCTTCACCCCAACTCCATGCCATTGGATCCGTTTTGTAACTTCACTGATCCTTAGGTCCTGGCACCAAGTATCCAGGCTCAAGCATTATGTCCCTAGTGATTTTTTTATATTGATTTTGTAACACTTTGCAGCGACTTGTCATCTTATCCTGCTGGTTCCAAATCTATATAATGATAACAAATAGAAATAGCCTTTTCTATTAGTGTAACTTGCTTTAAGCTGTTATCGTGCATATGTGTGTGTATGTGTGTGTGTTAGTGACAAATGTTGAAAGCTTTGTTATGAGGTCTTTAAGAGACGGGCAATGCAATTATCCTATGCACTAATTAATTTATTATTAGACATGTTCCACCCCTATCACCATTGTTTCAGTTTTATTTATCCTCTGGTCCTTAAGTTCCACATTATTTAATGTATGTATATCTTATGCCCTAGATTTATGTTTCTTATAGTCCGTAAAATATTGTTATTTATCAGTCATATAACACCTTCCAGGCAGAAATGAGAAACATTTTTCCAAACTTTTTTGCAAACTAATGAAATGTTGTTAGTCCAATCACACCACATACCAAGACGAGTTGGCTATCATCGTTCCAGCTCTATTTATAGACTATATGTAATGAAAAATAGCAATTTACTAATGCAGTGCAAAATGGCCCGACAAAGCAAAAGGAAAACTTGACAATTGTATAACCGGAACTTCGAACCTCTGCAAAACGTCCTGTTCATTTGCAGAATCGTAATCATTTCCTCAACTACAGTTAATACCGTTTTTAACTAAACTCACCAAATACCAATGTGGGCACTTTGTAACCATAAATACTCCATTTATACATCCAACCACCTATTATCAAAAAGAGATTTGGAGCCAACAAATAGGTCTATGGTGTGTAGTGTAATTATCAAGAGGCCACCAAAAATTAGAAATAGGGTAAAGAAGGCCTTCAACTACATATACTATTTAACAGAAATTAGTACTGTACTGGCTTATTATTGTTATATCTATTATTGTTATTACCTTATGTATTTTAATAAAATGCAAATCAGCTGTACAGTGGGGAGATAAAACAAATGTTGGTTACAATACAGGAACATAAGTTGGGGAAAACCAAGCAATAGCCCTGCTCATACGAGCATCCAGTCTGTTAGCTTACTGTATCTTTCTATTCTGCTTCATACAGTAGTGCAGCATTATTTATTATGTATTAACATGTATTATCTACCTCCTTGATAACAACATACAGAGAACTCTGCTCTATGTAGCATTTTATTGAAAGGCTCAGTAAATCCATTTCTAATATGCAATTTTGCTTAATATATTTACATAGCACCCATTTATTTCCCATTACCTTATATTTAATATGACATGCATTTTATCGGTGCATTTACTGAAAAAAAAATTGCAAACAACAGAGTGGGTATTACAACGATGATGAATAGCAAAAATAGGACTTGGAATAAAATAGTCCGAAAATGATTTTTTTTTTTTTTAGTTCAATATACTGATCTATTTGAAAGGCAATTTTCTTTTTCTTCTACAGCTAATTGCGTGTAAGAGGGCAGGAGAAGGCCGATACTCATTGTTCCATCCAGAGCTGAGAACCAGAGCTGTACATCTCAGTTGTTGACATTGTGGCATTGGAGTAGATCCTGATATCATTGAAGAAGAGAGACACATTTGCGATCTATTCAGTTCATGAATAGCCTCCACATAGTGCAGCCAAGCAGCAGCACACACTTAATTGCATTTTAATAGCCAAATATGAAGTGCTCAGCTCTGCTCTTTCAAACTGAGAGGTACAGATGGCAGTGTTTCCAGAGAGACAGGGCTATCTTTTCATCTCAGTGGGGGATAAAGGAGGGGGTAGAAGTTACTCTGTAGCAGACACTATTGAAAGCTCCTTCTCAAGCAGGTATACAAATAATCTGTGTTTTTCATCAGCCTGTTGTCCTAGTTCTGTTTATTGTTAAAATCCCACTTCACTGGGACTGTACAGGACCACTACTGTGTTACTAGTCAGTATCATGTAGAATCACTTAAGGGGTTTCCATGCAGGGTGCACAGATAACACACATCTTGACTGTCATAAAACTGTTATTACCAATAAAGTAAAGACCCAGTGGGACTTGGCAGAGAAAAAAAGTACATACTGGAGTAATATAAAAAAAGCATAAATGTTTTAAAGGCATGTGGAAGCATATAAACATAGAGCTATTCTAAGGGTTCTTAGAAGTTAGGCTAAGATAGTAAAATAATTGCAATTTGCCTTCATTCTATCTATGATTATTTTTGCACATTAGTTGAAATATTCGCGAAAGAAGAAAACATGTTTATATTAGTCAGAGTCTTGTCCAAAGGAAGATAAATTATTAATTTCCTGGCTATGTCTTGCCTGTTCTGTTAATGACAGGCTATGTGACGTATATTCATGGCTGCTGGAAAAACAGCAAGCACCAGTCCATTGTACATTTATAATGGGAAGCTGCATATAGAGAGAATTAGGATACATAGGTCAGTGGAAAACAAAGAGTTGCACAATCCATATTAGGTAATATAGAAAAGCCCTTTATACTATACTTTACAAGTCACCAAGTATTTTTATGACTTTTAACCTGTCAGGTCCTAAAGGTTATGTGTGATTCAATGTAGAGAGTATTTATTATAAATACAACAGGAAAGAGTATGATATCATCAGTAATAATGTAATCTCCAGCATTCACCCTGTTGCTTATACATCTTTTCCTTCTGCATAAAGTTTTTCAGTAAAAGATGACAATTGTTAGGAACCCCTCCAGCCGGCACAACACAACCCAGAGTCTACTCTGCCAGTCAGGTGTTCACTGGAGCCCCTGATGGTGGGGACAGGCTGGGCTGCAGACTGACAGAGGGTTGTGAAGTGTGTACCGGCTGGGGAGAACCCAGGCAAGCGGAGTGAGGTCCAAGCAGAGGTCAAGGGCCGGCAGCAGATAGCAATTCCAATTAACAAGCTGAGGTCAAGAGTCACGAGCAGACAGGAAGATCGGTAAACAGGCCAGAGGTCAGGGTCACGAGATACACAAGCAAAGTCCAAATCCAGGCAAAGGGTCATACACGGGTAATCAGCAGAAAGTTCAATAGGCAGGAACAAGGCACAGAGCAGGTCAGCAGACTGGAACAGAAGCTATAACCGGCAATGAGGCAGCAGACCTCATTGCCTTAAATAGAGACCAGCAGCCAATCAGAGCCTGGCTCTGACAATACACAGCCCCCTGCATAATTGATTTGATACATTAATTAGCCCGCAGGCTAGTGGACCTGATGAGCGCACGCGCCTGGCTTTCTCTCATTGCCGGGATGCGGTGCTGAATAGGAGGCGTCCGACCGTTGCCTTGGCAATGGCCGGGTCACGGCCGTAAGTGACGTCCCGGTCGCCATAGTGACGGCCGGGACGCAGGTGAGTGAGTCGCGGCGGCTGGGCACCGCCGCGGCTCGTAACAGTACCCCCCCCTTAAGGAGGGGTCGAGGAACCCCGACATCCAGGTTTTCTTGGAAATTTCCTGAAGAACTCCTTTAACTGTTTAGGGGCATGGAGTTGTCTCCGCGGAACCCAAGACCGCTCTTCTAACCCGCGATTCCTCCACTGCACTAGGAAGTGCACCTGACCTTGCACTTTTTTAGAATCAAGGATCCTCTGAACCACGTATCTTTGTGGTTTGTTTGAATTTCTCCCAGGCACACTTGAAGATTGGGTTTGACTAGGATATAGTACCGGCTTCAACAGCGAACAATGAAATGTGTTGGGGATTCTCAACAAGACCGGAATTTTTAACCTGAATGCGACAGAATTAACCTGCTTGATGATGGAAAACGGACCAATGAACTTAGGGCCCAACTTTTTGCAAGGCTGTCTGAGCCTAATATTTTTTGTAGACAGCCACATTTTCTGGCCCACCTTGAGGGAGCAGATGGTACGGTGGCGGTCTGATTTTTTTTTTTGCAACAAATGAAGCTTGTCTCAAAGATGACTGAACTTTCCTCCAGATAACTCTGAGGTCCCTGGCAGTGGAGCGGATCTTTTGGATACCAGCGGACTTGAGTGAGTACAAGGAGTTAGATCTGGGGTGAAAACCATAATTGCAGAAAAACTGAGAGGTTTTGGTGGATGAGTGACATAAATTATTACAAGCAAATTCTGCCCAGGGTAACAAGGAGGACCAGTTATCATGGAATTCCTACGTGTAGCATCGTAAAAATTGCTCTAAGGACTGGTTAACCCTTTCAGTTTGCCCATTTGACTGAGGGTGGTATGCAGATGACAAACTGATCTTGATTCCGAGCAGGGTACAGAAGGATTTCCAGAATTGTGCAATGAATTGGGAACCACGATCAGAAACGATATCAGAAGGGAGTCCATGGAGACGGAAAATATGTTGGATGAAAAGAATGGCCAGATCTTGAGCGGTAGGAAGCCTGGTTAGTGGAATGAAATGTGCCATTTTGCTGAAGCGGTCTACCACGACCCAAATGGTATTGTGTCCCGCAGAGGGTGGCAGATCAACAATAAAGTCCATGGACAAATGTGTCCAAGGTTTTGCAGGAACGGCCAATGGAGCCAACTGACCTACCGGGCGAGTCCTGGGAATTATGTTCCTTGCACAAACCTCACAAGAAAGGACGTGACTCTTGACGTCAGCAGATAAAGATGGCCACCATACAGTGGGGGAAAGGATTTCCAATGTTTTGAAAACTCCAGGATGTCCAGCAGTCTGATTATTGTGTGCTTCAGCAAGGACTGCCTTCCTTAGATGAACTGGGACAAACAAGCATCCTACTGGAGTATTATCAGGAGCTAATCGCTGAAACCTTTGTAAGGTACAGCTCAGGTCTTGGGTTAACCCCGCATGGATCATAGACAAGGGAACAATAGGCTCTGGACTAGTAACCGGAGCATGATGTGCCAGGAAGCTTCTGGACAGGGCGTCTGCCGGACATTTTTAGAACCTGGACGGTAGGTGATTACAAAGTTAAAGCGGGTGAAAATCAGTGACCAACGAGCCTGCCGGGGGTTCAGTCGTTTGGCCGACTGTATATACTGCAGATTCTTATGATCCGTTATAACGGAGATCTGGTGTGCAGCGCCTTCCAACCAATGTCGCCATTCCTCAAAGGCCCATTTGATTGCCAACAGCTCTCAGTTTCCCACATCATAGTTGGTTTCCGCTGAAGAGAACTGACGGGAAAAATAGGCACATGGATGTAAGCGGTGAGTATGGGAATCTTTTTGTGACAAGATGGCACCAGCACCGACGTCAGAGGCATCAACTTTAAGAATAAACGGTACCTTAGGATCCGGGTGTCTAAGGACCTAAGCAGACACGAAGGCTTTCTTCAGGGTTTCAAATGCAGTTATTGCCTGGGATGACCAATTAGCTGGATCACTTCCGGCGAGTCAAGGTGACAATAGGAGCCACAATATCAGCAAAGCCGCCAATAAATCTTCTGTAATAATTGGCGAATCCCAGGAATCTCTGGACCGCCTTGAGGTTATTCGGTTGTACCCAGTCCAGGATTGCTTGGACCTTGGTTGGGTCCATGGAGAATCCTTCCGAGGAGATTATATAACCTAGAAAGGATACCTTCTGAACCTCAAACTCGCATTTTTCGAGTTTAGCATAGAGATGGTGTTCTCGCAATTTTTGTAGGACTTGTCTGACATGACCCTGGTGTACTGACAATGACTCCGAATATATGAGGATGTCGTCCATGTAGACAACATCGAAATGCCCCAGGAACTCACGTAGCACCTCATTATTCAGGTCCTGGAATACTGCAGGGGCATTACTAAGACCAAACGGCATGACCAGATACTCATAGTGGCCAGAGAGCGTATTGAATGCCGTCTTCCACTCATCACCTGCTCTTATACGTATGAGGTTATATGTACCACGAAGATCAATTTTGTTGAAGATTGTTGCACCTCTTAGTTGATCAAAAAGTATGGAGATGAGAGGAAGGGGATAGGTGTTCTTGACTGTAATGAGATTCAGCCCTTGGTAGTCGATACAGGGTCTTAGTTCTCCGTCATTTTTGGATACAAAGAAGCACCCTGCTCCTACTGGAGACTTGGATGGCCTGATAAAGCTTTTCTCCAGGTTTTCATCAATGTATTCCTGCATGGATTTGGTCTCTGGACCAGAGAGGGAGTACAAGCGTCCCTTGGGTAACTTAGAACCAGGAATAAGCTCAATGGCACAGTCGAATTGCCGGTGCGGTGGTAAAGTATCAGCAGCCTTTTTGGAGAAGACATCCCAGAACTCATGATACTGTGAGGGAAGCTGTTCCGGAATAGACTGAATCACACGCAGAGGCAGTGTCAAGCAAGACTGTGTACAATAAGAGCTCCACTGGACAATTTTTACTTTTACCCAATTCATGACAGGATTATGACGGGAAAGCCAAGGATGGCCCAGAATCAAAGGAACTGACGGACATTCGATAAGGAAGAAGATTATGGACTCCGAATGGAGAGCTCCAATGTTCAACTGTAGTGGCGGGGTCTCCCAGGTAATCTTGCCGCCAGGCAATGGACTCCCATCTAAGCCACATACAGTAATGGCAGATTTGAGTTTTACCTTTGGAATTCCAGCAGAGCGGGCAAACCCGATGTCGAGGAAGTTGCCTGCAGCTCCACTGTCAATGAAGGCCGACAGGTCCACAGAACCAGCACTGGACGTGAGTTGTGCAGGGATTAATACAGCATTTTTTTGGGAAACAATTTGCAGACCTAGGTGAACTTTCTCCTCATTCCCTAGGCATGCTCTTTTCCTGGCTTATTAGGGCAGGCCTGGGAGAAGTGGCCCTTAGTGCCACAATAGAGACATAGTCCTTGTGATCGCCTCCTGTCTCTTTCCTCAGGGGGGAGACGATACGCTTCTAATTGCATAGGCTCCTCGTCATCCGTGATAACAGGAATCAAGGCAAATGGAAGAGAAGATGCCTCCTTCTCAGACTTTCACTCCTTAATTCTTCTGTCGATTTTAATGGCGAGGTGCATCAGATCCTCCAATGAGGTAGGAGTCGGGTATTGCACCAAAGAGTCTTTAATCTGTTCCGACAGGCCTAGACGAAACTGACTGCGTAATGCAGGGTCATTCCATCCACTATCAGGTGACCATCTACGAAATTCAGCGCAGTATTCCTTTGCCGACCGCCGGCCTTGTTTCAAAGCCCGTAGATGAGCTTCAGCGGAGGCCATTCGATCCAGGTCATCATATAGTAGACCTAATGCCTCGAAGAAAGCGTCTACCGTCTGCATGGCAGGACTGGTCTGCGGCAAGGAAAAGGCCCAGGACTAGAGGTCACCCTGTAGGAGGGAAATGATAATCCGACTCTTTGCTGCTCTGAACCGGAAGAGCGAGGTCTCAACCGAAAATAGAGCTTGCAACTCTCCCTGAAATCCCGGAACAGGGACCTATTTCCGGAGAACCGATCCGGCAAATGCATTTTGGGTTCACAGGTGGAATCTGGAGTGGATTGTGAGGTTTTTGCAACTTCTTCCTGAACGGACAAACGCTCAGACAATCCCTGGATCATTTGGTACAAGGAGTCAACATGGCCTGCTAGGGCTTGCGCCGGAGACAGTGTAGTTCCGCTTCCATCCATTTAAACCTCGTCTCCGGTACGTGTTTTGGCCGGTTATAATGTTAGGAACCCCTCCAGCCGGCACAACACAACCCGGAGTCTACTCTGCCAGTCAGGTGTTCACTGGAGCCCCTGATGGTGGGGACAGGCTGGGCTGCAGACTGACAGAGGGTCGTGAAGTGTGTACCGGCTGGGGAGAACCCAGGCAAGCGAGGTGAGGTCCAAGCAGAGGTCAAGGGCCGGCAGCAGATAGCAATTCCAATTAACAAGCCGAGGTCAAGAGTCACGAGCAGACAGGAAGATCGGTAAACAGGCCAGAGGTCAGGGTCACGAGATACACAAGCAAAGTCCAAATCCATGCAAAGGGTCATACACGGGTAATCAGCAGAAAGTTCAATAGGCAGGAACAAGGCACAGAGCAGGTCAGCAGACTGGAACAGAAGCTATAACCGGCAATGAGGCAGCAGACCTCATTGCCTTAAATAGAGACCAGCAGCCAATCAAAGCCTGGCTCTGACAATACACAGCCCCCTGCATAATTGATTTGATACATTAATTAGCCCGCAGGCTAGTGGACCTGATGAGCGCACGTGCCTGGCTTTCTCTCATTGCCGGGACGCGGCGCTGAATAGGAGGCGTCCGACCGTTGCCTTGGCAACGGCCGGGTCACGGCCGGAAGTGACGTCCCGGTCGCCATAGCGACGGCCGGGACGCAGGTGAGTGAGTTGCGGGGGCTGGGCACCGCCGCGGCCCGTAACAACAATATACAATTTCACAAATTGAAGACATCTGAATGTGTACAACAGCTTTAATCTGGTGCACAGAAATTGTCATGTGTGTTTAATAACCTACCATATTCTATTCACTTGGCTGTACACAGATCTTACATTTCAGATTGTCTGTCTGGCAGCAAATCTCTAATAAGAATTACTGTTTCGCCCATAATGGTGTTTGTATTCTTGTTTTATGACCTGAGCTTCTCTGTTGCTAGATGACACAAGAAGTAACTCATGAGGAGGATTTAAATAGTGTTATTATTATAATTATTTTCAGCCGAGTCCCATAAATTTGTGAAAAAGTATGCAAAAAAGTATTGAAAGAGAGTAGAGATCTTGTTGACAATAGGGAGAAACAAAACAGCAACTTGTGTGTAAATGACCATTAAAAACAACATGGATATGGAGTTACCTGTATTTTTTGCAAATAGGCAATTCAGAATGCAATACAATATTATCCCTGACAAGACTGCAACTATAGTTCACATGTGTCCATTGTAAAAAAAAAACATGATTAGCATTAGAGGTCTACCCATTTCTGGATTTTCTCCAGACAACCACTGTCCCTAGACATATTGGGCCTGATTTACATCACAACCCAGCACCATACCAGGTTTCAGCCCATTATAAACAGAGTGACCAAATTGACCAACCAAGGTATAATGTGTGTGTTCCTAAAAGATCGCCAAACCTAATCCAGGCTCAGAAAAGGTCCCCATCACTGTATATGCTTTAGTCATTATTTGAGCTTAAAGTGCAGACACTTGGGCCAGACTGAGACTAAACAGAAACTATAAAAAGCAGACCACATCAGCCCACAATACTGCACACACTTGAAGCAAAAACAAATCTTCAGGCACAGAGAAACCCAATAACTCATTGGCATCTTGTATAGTTGTGTCAATCTGTTGGTGACATCACAAGCTCAATATTCTCATGTGGGTCGAATGCTAACAGTGGAGGGATTGTGGTCTGAGACTATTAAAAGTAGGGCTGTCTGACTGAGGCTAATCTGCTCATTTTAATTAAAGTTTACCAACTACTTTTACTGTTGTGATAACCCGCTATGCGAGGTAACACTTCTGAATGGAGCAGAGGTGCTAGCAGTCATCTTGTGCTCTGGGACTATATGCCCCAGAATTGAGTGGAGCAGTAGAATGACAGTTAGATGGTCAAAAGGAGGCTCTTGGGGAAGTAATCTATTGAAAGGAGGGTGTACTGTGACATACGAGTAAAGAGAAAGAACATATACAGCAATAGGATCAAAAGGATTGTATGTCTTTACAGTATCTTCTGGTAGCTGTTTGGTATAGAATTTGATTTGATAGCAGATAAGAACCATTTGACCCATCTAGTTTTCCCATTTTTAACCTATGGTAACCTCAAACCTTATTTGATCCTTCGTTCTTTGTAAGGGTGTCCTTATGTCTATCCGAAGAATTTTTAAATTGCTCTACTGTATTAGTCTCTACCACCTCTGATAGGAGGCTATTCCACTTATCCACTACTCTTCTGTGAAGTCATTTTTCCTCAAATTTCCTCTGAACCTACTTTCCTCCAGTTTCAGTCCATGTCTTCGTGTTCTAGTACTTCTCTTTCTATGAAGAATGTTTCTCTCCTGTACCTTGTTAAAACCCTTGATATATTTGAACGTTTCTATCATGTCCCCACTTTTGAATCTCTTTTCCAAACTATACATATTAAGATCTTTTAGTCTTTCTGGGTAAGTTTTGTGCTGTAGGCCATGCACCATTTTAGTTGCCCAGTCTCTAATATATTTGTATCCTTCAGGAGATATGGCCTCCAGAACTGAACACAGTATTCTAGATGAGGTCGTACCAATGATCTATACAGCAGTATTATTACTTCTTTCGCCCTGCTGCTGATTCCTCTCAATATGCAACTATCAGACTTGGGGAGATGTTACTGTCAGACTGTTGGTATTATCTCAGTAAGTTCACTGGCAGTGATCATTTCTACAATTGGTTCATTCCTTTTGCTGTATATTTTTTATTTTATATTTCTTTATCTTTACTCGTATATCGCAGTTCACCCTCCTTTCAAGAGCTTACTTCCCCAAGAGCCTCGTAACGAAGTCTCACCTTTTGACCATTTAACTGTAATTCTACTGCTCCAGTGCATTCTGGGGCATGCAGTTCCTGAGCCCAAGATGGCCGCTGGCACCTCCACTTCATTCAGAAGCATTATGTCGCTTAGCAAAGGTACCCCTGCAGGATGAACTAGAATTGCCAGTATGGGCCTGGCAGGCACCCATGTTTGCATCACTATCTGGTTACTTAGTGCAGCTGCTGAATGACAAGAGCTGTGCATTTTGGTCACATGCCAGATGTCAGTCAGTGAATACTGTACATCCTTTGAGGACACAGTCGCTTTTTGTGGCACTAAATAGCTGACAATAGCTTACTATCCAGTAGAGAGATGTAAATGCCAAATTACATACATCTCAAGGTCTGTCAAGATATGGAAACTTGTATATATTTTAAATTTAATTAGTAACTATTTTAAAGAACTTGTATTTTAGGTTTATTAGTCCTTTAAAAATAGAAAGATCGCTTAACATCACTTCTTTACACTCAATACAACACTCGTGGGGGTTTTGCTAAGAATATAGCCAATGGTCACAGGAGAGAATGCAGGTAATGATGAGTTTTACATTAATGCTTCTAATGCCACTCTGTCTTTGTGCTGTTAGGAGATGAAAGGCTATGCACTTACCCGCCTCAAAAATAGTCAGCACTTAAACACATTGCATTTTTTTTGTTCAGTAGCACAGAGTAGTGAAAAATAAAAATAATCTAGAGATGCGACAAAACAGAATATGTGGAAACAGAATAATAAATGAATAGGTAAAAAACAGAGATATGTAAACCAACGCCAAGATACTAAGTTGCTACAGAATAAATTATTGGATTGTCTGTGTATATTCAATTTGATATATTGATAGATGGCCCTTATTGTCTAACTTGCAGTAGGTTGCACAGAGATCATTGCTGATTGGTTGATATCCGTTACACCACATTTTCATTCCTTTTTGAATAACCCCCAGTGTGTATAACTCGTGCTATTTGAAGAGAAGTGACACTTAATGAATCTGTCTCTTCATGAGCAGAGGTAATTTGCACCTTAACGACCAGAACACGTTTTGTGTTTTGGTGTTTTGCGTTGGCTTTGCTAAGATGTTGCTTTTTCTGCAGAAGAGATGGAATTTCACTTGATTATTTTTTATTTTATTTTTCATATTTCTGTAGAGAATGTATTTAATTATTTTTATTCACCAACAATCTTATAGACCTTCTGTATTTTCAGCTTTAATATTTTTTGTAAATAAAAATTGGATTTATTTACAACAATTTTATTAGATCCATTTTTCAATGGAGACATTTGTATTGGTTTGCATGGGAGGCATGATTGAGGTTTCTCAGGCATTTAACATTGTCTTTCTAAGCTGCTTGGCAATCCTTTCACAAATTAAGAAGTGCATAGCACACTGGTATTTTTTGTGTAAATGATTGTGGGCAAAGAATCAGTGGGATTTGCCCCCTAGTGCTAGCTCTCTCTATCTCTTACGGGCCTGTTATTCAGCTAGTGAATAGCCTTTTTTTCCGTCTTATTTTTCACTTCACTCAATTTATTAATGGGTAACTCCACATATTCCTTTTCCCCATCTCTGCTCTATTCGGTATCCTTAGCTGTGGGGAAGCTAAGTTGAATTGGGCATGAATGGCCTTTTCACTGTGCAAACCTACTTTATTCAATTGCAGGGCAGAGGAAAGAGAAGATAACATTTTCCTTTGTAAAAATGATCTCTGCAGGTGAAAGAACACGTCGGAGAGCAACTTTCCACCGGAGCTGTCCCAGTGAGTTAAATACCGATGCAAATAAATACTCGTTATTCACAGATTATTGTGGATAATTAGGTAAACATGAGCCCTGACATTTGCAGGTTTAGTAACAATACTGTTCAGAAATGGCAGACGCAAGGCTAACAGGGTACAAGTGTAAGTTAAACAATAATGGGTTTGGTTTATTACCATATTTTTCTCCAGCTCAGCTCTTAGTTATGTTGCATAATAAAAAAACGTTGCTTCTCATTCTTGCATGATAGTTGTACAATCCTGTCTATCATCTCTGCCTCTAACATTGCGGGGTCACTCCAGCATTCTCTCCCAAACTGGGTGCCAATACTTTGGCCACACTCTGTAACTCACAAGTGTAGTCTCGATACTCCGGGGTTGTCTCTCAGAACAATCACCCATTTGCACACTGTTTGAATCCCTAATTGGTCAGATTAACATCAGCCTTACCCTGTAGTCTCTCTTAGGCTCACTTTCCAACTCCCCTCAACTTCTCCTGACACAGTAAATTCCAGAGCCCCACATAGCAGCCGGTTATACCCCATTCATACTGCACCAAAATCCCGGGTTTTTGCCGGGGCGAGCTCAAACGACCCGAGTCTTGGTGCAGTATGAATGGTACAAGTCAAAAATCCCGGGTCTAAAAACCCGGTTCTTCAACCCGGGATTTATTGAGGGGTAATTACCGGGTCGGACCCGGGTTGCCTGCACTATGAATGGTGCAACCCGGGTTTTTCAACCCGGGTTGCGCAGAAAACAAGCTGATTGGCTGTCTGCCTGTCTCTGGAGGATGATGTCATCGGTGGGAGCCCGTGGAAGATTCGAGAAGGAGTTTAGGAGAAATGGTGGATGGTGGAGTGCAGATCAAGCTGAAGCAGAATTGGAGTTTGTTGGAGAATGACGGCCATGATGAAAAGTAATGTGGTAAACAATCACCACCCACTTTTGCATCATCTTCATGCGTCAAAAAACCAGTCACCTTTCAATGACATCACCATTTTTCTGCCAATGAAAACTGCTCTGGTGATGACTCCCACAAATTGCCAGGGCACAGACTTGTGCAGTATGAATGGGGTCAACCCGGGAAATTCCCGGATCTGAGGTGCAGTATGAATGGTGTTTCTGAGCTGGGACGCTCCGAGCCCCGGCAAAAACCCGGCTTGAAAAACCTGGGATATTGCCGGGGCGGCAGTATGAAAGCGGTATTACTTGATTACTGTCACAATCATAGGGAAAACTACTCAGACGCAATGTTGTCCTAAATTCTCTTATTTTACATACCTTATGTGTCATTCTCTTTGTCATTCCTCACCTTCCCCCCTGATTTACTTATTTTAAACTCTCAGGTCCCACCAAAGCAATCCAAGAATACACCCTTGGCGTGTTAGACACATACATGTCACAGGGGCCTTCACTCTCTCTCGCTATAGCACTCAAGAGACATTACAATAAGAAATCATTTATTATTGTATTTTGTACGCTCCAGGGTTCTCGACTCTTGAAATGTACTAACAGTCAGTTAAAAGCTGGTAATACTGTATAATTTAAGCCCACTGTCTTCAGGCAGATGACACAGTGGTGGGAAATTTGTTTGAAACCCACTGATTTTAAATACCTGTTTTACAACACAGGTTTTGTATCGCTCTTGCTTAGTGCTACTATTGCTAATATTCACCTGACCTATCTATCTCATTTAGGGGTATATTTATCAAGCTGTGGGTTTGAAAAAGTGGAGATGTTGCCTATAGCAACCAATCATATTTTAGTTATCATGTATTTCGTACATTCTACAAAATGACAGCTAGAAACTGATTGGTTGCTATAGGCATCATCTCCACTTTTTCAAACCCGCAGCTTGATAAATTTACCCCTTAATAATATATTTTGTTCAGTTAATCAGAGTAGCCTTGTGATGCGTTTCCTAGGTGCCAGTAATAGAACTTTGAGAATGCACATTAACATTTTTTTCTTTAATTTAATCTTGAATAATAAACAAGAATCCAGCTAAATAGGAGTTTCTCCTAGAAATATCCCCTCCTCTGGACCCGATTGAGGAAGGGAAACAGTACTGCCCATGTGAATTGTCCTCTTCAATTAGAAAGGCTCAGAAGAAGGTACTGTCCTCTCCCAGACATGATAAAAAAAAAAAAAAGTAAAATAAAGAGACAAACAAAATAGCATCAAGAGAAAAAGAAGCACCTCCCACAGCATGAATTGCCTAAGTCAATATAAAATGTGCTTCATCTAATCCCTATGTTGAAGCACATAGAAAAATACATTTCCATGATTCTTTCCAAAATGGTTCTACCCAAGGTCACTTTCATGTAACCATGATAAATTACCTATACACATAATCTTCTCTTGTTCCTGAATACATTGGGCCTGAGTCATTAAGGCAAAAAAGGAGTAAATGTTCTCTGGGACAAACCATGTTACAACTTAAGGGGTGCAAATTAGTTTATTATTTTGCACATAAGTTAAATACTGGCTGTTTTTTCATCTAGCACACAAATTCTTGTTAGCTTTATTATTACACTGAAATTTAAAGTTGATCTAGGACATGTCCTACCCCAAGTATAAATCTGTCCCAACATTTTAAATTTACCTCCCCCTCCAATGCAACATGGTTTTGCCCAAGTGCAAATGTTACTCCTTTTTTATGCTTTGCTCTCCTTAATGACTCAGGCCCATTATGTTCTTTGCACACTGTTTGAAGCTGTTATAGCACCCAAAAACAACTTTTGTTTGCACTTTTATTCACTCCTATTCTGCCAGTATCAATAAATCTAGTATAAAAGTGATCTAATAGTAGCTGACATATCAGCTGGCAGCCACTATGATTACAAGATATTTATATACATACAGTGGGATAGAGCTGTGGACATATATAAATATCCATTTACATAGGTCTTAAACAACTGCTTGTATGCAAACTCTGCAGAAACTAACAAAATATTTTATTTGGCTGATAGCTCATGGTAGCACTAGTAGTCAGTTGTTGTTATTATAGCGATTATCTCCGACGTTTATCTTCTATTGTGCAACCACTAAAAAATAACTGTTTATTATTTTCAATTTAGAGGGAAATTTAAACCTAATGTATGTGTGTGTATATATATATATATATATATATATATATATATATATATATATTTATTTATATATGAGTGGTCGAAGTGGAGGAGTATACAGCAGTAGTCCACATCGCAACTTCCCCTATTGCCATAGTTGCAAGACTACCAAAATCCGTTCACTTACATTTTCCAGAAAGTGGGGGCACACATATGCGCCCATGCAGATTTGTGTGATTGTAATGTTTACATTGGCCTGTGCCTGTAGTGCGGAAAGGGTGGGACAAGGCGTTCTAACATAGGCTAAAGCTGGGTACACACTACAGAAATTTCGACCAACTTTTTATGCCGAGCGATTTTACATGCGATCGATTTTCCGATCGCTCGGTCCATGGACTGCATACACACTAGCCTTGTTTAGGACGAGAAAGGGAAGAGCGGACCTCACGTTAGCGACTTTTTACAGCCATGTTGTCGTGAGCAATGACTGTAATTTCATACTCACTGTTGTGGATCAGTCGGCAGTTTATACACACTACACAGCGGAAACGAGATTGGAACGAAAATATTAAACGGTACGACCAACCAAATGAGGCGACAATCGTCCGTTTGGGCAGACTTTCGACCATCATGTCACTGTACACACTGACCCGATTTTTGAACGAGCGGTCGTATGTCGGCTGATTTAGCCGATTATTGGTTGAAAACTGTGTAGTGTGTACCCAGCTTAAGTACAGTGAGGGAGCATTTATGTAACTGCAGATGGATTGACCAGGAAAAGGAAGCATATATCCCTGAGAAAGTCGTATTATTTGTGTGCAGGTGCAAATAGCGATGATGATGATGATGACTGGTTGTTTGCGATTACACCTCTGACGCTAATTACTGCTTTCGTCATCCCTCCGGCATATGTTATGCGTTTCTATGCATGTTTAAGCAAAACTTTTTTTTTCTGTGCAGGAGATGGGGAATTATTTCTGCTGTTTTAGAGAGGGTTTTATGGATGCTCTATGTGTGCACTTCAGAATTAAACATTATGAATTCTAAAATGTTTCTAAAAAAAAAGAAAAGACAATATTGTTTAATCCATCATTAGCACAACATTTTTTTATTTTAGCAAACCATTATCTTGCACCACACACTTATACCAATGGCTGTCACTAGGCGGCAGTCCATATTCATAAATCTGCTACATGGGATTTTAGAATGGAATGACTGATATACTGTTCTGGAACACTGAGTATGGACATTCGTTTGATTAAAATTGAAAAAAAAAAACGGAAACTGATTTGAGATGTGGAGAACTGCCAAAGGGGTATATTTACTAAGCTGCAGGTTTGAAAAAGTGGAGATGTTGGCTATAGCAACCAATCAGATTCTAGTTTTCATTTATTTAGAACATTCTACAAAATGACAGCTAGAATATGATTGGTTGCTATAGGCAACATCTCCACTTTTTCAAACCCGCAGTTTAGTAAATATACCCCTTTGGCAGTTGTCCAAATCTAGCCATAAGTGCCATTGTGTAATGCACCAGGTTGTACTTGTGTGCCTAGATTTCAACAAAAATGCATTGTGTCCCGGTGCAAGATGGCGGTGTTTGTAGGGCAGCAGAACATCGCTCTGACTGCTGGGAGAAGTGTAGCAAGACTTCCTTGCAAAATAAAGAGCAGGCACATCAGTACACCTAGTTTTGGTGAGCAGTGCATACACTAGATTTTGTTTGTGAGATTACACTCCTGGTGCCTGATCATCTTGCAAAGTGGATAGGGCATGATGACACAGATCCCTGCAAATTGCATCATCATGACCCCGCCGATCGCTGCATGATGACGTGTATTGTGACATTGCACAGCGCTGAGGCAGGGCCCGTGATGACAAAATTGTATCTCCATGCCCCCCGTACTTGTTCCTTGGACCTCTACCCTGGGATCACCTGGAGGGGAGGTACAACAAAAATAGGCAAGTATGAGTTATTACACTTTGGTGAAAAAAAACACATTTCTAAACACACTTTGCCCAATGTAAAAAAGCTTTCAAAACACAATGATAGAGACAGTCCTGATATCCATCACTCTCATAATTAATTTAATGAGTCTAGACCAAGCAGTATATTAGAAGATTTATTTAATAAAAGGGGTGGTTTGAAATTGGTAGAAGGTTTGATGTGATGTCTACACTTTTATACAGTGCATTGCTGCAGACTTTTATGCCTTCCTGCAAGCCTAGGCGCACATATTGTTTGGTGAGGCGTCTCCAAGCCTGGAAAGTAGGTGTGCACCTTGAAATGCGATCAGTACATGTAGACAACGTAATGCAAAAACAAAGCCATTTGTAGTGCAAATCCTCAGTGTTCCAACAGAATTTAAAAAAGATGAAATCTGTGTCATACATACAGTCTGATGTAGGTAAATATCGTAAGAGCCTTCTACTATTGTTTGGCTCTAAGAGGGAAAAGCTGGAATGAAGGAGCAGTAAGCTAGCAAGCTTTTTACCAAATGCTTTCTAACAAAGCAGCTTTTGAAATACATAGATTAACTTGTCCCCTTTTCCTCTAAGAGATAGAAAAAACACAAACATTTAAATTGCCCTATAATAACACAATGTAATGTTCGGGATCATTGCTTTCTAATAGTCACATTCCTGCATGTACAGACATGAGGAAATATTTTTAGTAGCGTTTATTTTAAGGATAAGAAATCACGCACATGCATGAAAAGTCTGTTGTAAGACATCCATTCCAAACACAATACTAAATCAGTTTCAGTGACATAGTTATATATCTAATGTGTAATACGTACATTGGTTACTTAAATGTATCCTTTGTAAACAGGAATTTAGTGGAAATCCTAGTATTGGTTCATCTTAGGTTTCCGAAGTCAGCATTAAAAATAAAGATTTAACAGGCAAATTGGAAAATAAATATTTTAAATCAGAATCAATTTTGGAAACTTTAATAAAATCAATGTAATTTAAAGATATTTACTAAACTAGCCAAAGTGACCCGCATGTTGCCTGTGGCATAACAGTTTGGGAAGATTCATGAGGGTTTTCTGTGTAGATGAAAGTGGAAGTAAGTCAGCATATCTGAAGTGGCATACATGTTGCCTGGTATAGTGCAGCCTGGTATAGTGCAGCTAGTGAGAAAGTGACATAGACTATGGGCAACGAGAACAAACTATGTCACTTGAATGATTTTCGCTAATCGAGCAAGTACTGCTGTGTTGTTTATTATGTTAGACAAATATAAGGCTAGGTACACACTGAAGGTTTTTCAGCCAATCACCTGATATATGACCGTTCAGTCAGATATTGCGTTTGTGTGTATAATCACACGATGAACGACAGTGGTTCCAAAGTACCCATTGTTGGTCGTATTGTTTAATAATCTCATTCCAATCACCTTCTGATCATGCAGTGTGTATGCAATCATGTTCACGATCTCCATAGAGTTCACAGAGTCATGGTCTTTTCAGCCGATGCCGGCAATGAACATGTCCCGGTGAATAAATGTAGAGAGTGCTGTAGATGGAATTAGTTGTTCTGAGACTGAATATTCCGTTCAAGAGTCACAGAAGCTAACGAAATTCGGTATGATATGTGGATGGCTATAACAAGTTGATTTTAATAAGTGTGACAGGAATGAATGAATGAATACTGTGCTGTCATCCTCTAAACGACTACAGGACCATCATCATCACCATTTATTTATATAGCGCCACTAATTTTGCAGCGCTGTACAGAGAATTCATTCACATCAGTCCCTGCCCCATTGGAGCTTACAGTCTAAATTCCCTAACACACACACAGACACACACACACACAGAGAATATGGTCAATTTTGATAGCAGCCAATTAACCTACCAGTATGTTTTTGGAGTGTGGGAGGAAACCAGAGCACCCGGAGGAAACCCACGCAAACACGGGGAGAACATACAAACTACACACAGATTAGGCCGTGGTCGGTAAGTGAACTCATGATCCCAGCGCTGTGAGGTAGAAGTGCTAACCACTTAGCCACTGTGCTGCCCAGATGAAGAGCACAGATCTGAAGGTAAATTGTGTCTAGTGTGTACGCATGAATCACCCGAACGATTAGACATTCAGTCGTAGATACAATCGTTGTAGATAACACGTCGGTCAGCAAATTCTCCAGTGTGTGCCTAGCCTAAGTTTGATATATAGGTTTTGGAAGAAAACTAATAAAACAGAGTGTAATAAACTGGAAAGAGCATGTAGTGTAATATATGTCTTTCTACTAAAACACAGTTGCCAACATTTTAAAATAATTTACAGTGACACTTTGGTGCTGACATTTCCAGAGACAGAAATTTCCAAGGACAATTTTTTCAGACCTGGGACTTCCTCTAGAAATGAGGGGCAGGTGGCAGCTATAATATGACCATGTACTGTATAGTGCAGAGTGGATGCTTAGTGATATGTAAGGTGTTAGTGATATATATGAGGATTTAGTGTATTACCATTGCCAGCCACATTGTACTGCAGGTTTCGTATTTTCAGAAATGATCCTCACTGCTCCTGTTAGTAACAAACTGTCAATAGATGATGATAAATTGGTGTGTTCTTTGTTTGCGTAGCTGAGTCCAGGTCTATGACTTAGTTCACAAAGTATAACGGCTAAATGTGCAATAAGGAACTGATATATAAAAGGAAATAAAGTAGCTTGGAATTAAATGAGAATTTCTTTTTTCAGAGAAAGCAACCATTAATTATGAGATTGGCGCTTAAATATCTTACATCAGTACAGTACTAGACCTTGTTAAATTAGCTAGCAAGTTCCCAATGTAACATAAATTCTCTGTACAAATTGCAGTGGATTCATATATCATACCTCTGTCGGTAACAGTACTTGGTAGGACATGTACTGTCCATCCTGATGTTTGCATAGGAATGTGCCTACTGCACATTTAGTTGCAGCTGCTGACATCAGCAGGTGCCAGATTTAAATGGCCAGCTCACTGCACACTGAAATGACAGCTCTTATGTAATGATAACAGTGGGTGTGTCCGGTAATCCTAAACCAATCCTGTACGTTCCCCGACGTAGGTGTGCCAATACTGATTCGTTCCCCCGTTTGGATTTGAATGACATTGCCCTCAGCCAATCATAACTTAGGTCCGCATACTAGTGGTTTGTTATTGGTCAGATCATTGTTACAGCCCAATATATGCACGGTATTAGAATCTATTCATTCAGACAATTCCTGGTAAGTTTAGTAGATTCTAATGGATAGAATGATTGGTTTAGGATTACCGGACACACCCACTGCTATCATTACTTAAGAGCTGTCATTTCTCTGGCTCATTCCGTCTTGAAAAAGTCAAAGAGCGAAACGCGTGTCGGCATCTCGCCTCACTAATTCCCTCTAAGCTGAGTTTCTCCTATGAATCGCTCCCCAGTGTTGTCAGGAAGGGTATTTCACAAAATCCCGCAATTCCAGAAGTTCTCCCTTTGAGGATATCTAAGGATCTATTCATAGAGCCTGACTACCATATTTATTTGTTATTTGAATGATAAACCTACACAAAGGATTCTTATTTGAGAATCTCTTTGTTATAATAAGGGAAATTTTGCCTCTTTAGCGCTTTGCACTTTATATACCCGTGATGGCTAACCTATGACACGCGTGTCACTCGTGACACGCGGAGGCAGTTTGACTGACACGCCAGGCGATTCAGTCAAACTGCCTGTTTTAAACATACCAAATATTTTTTCTGTACAGCAGCCGCGGACGCTTGTTTGACAGCGCCGCGCCTGCTGTACATCTCCCCGTCGGCGAAATGGAGCTGCTGCGCACGCGCGGTCGCAGCAGCTCCTCCCTTGTGTATATCTCCCGGCATTACTTCAATGGCGCGCTTCCCTGGAGCACGGTAGGGCTTGTAAAGGCTTTTTATAATAATTAATAGTAAAATAGCCTCAGATACTGGCCAACAGCAATGTTATGTAGTGTTTTTATTTGTAGACAAAAGACTCCATTTCTGGTGAGCCTGCAGGGTATGCAGAGCTGTCTGATTATATATAAATATTGTATTATAGGATTAAAAAAGTTTTTTTTTACCCTATAATACAATATTTATATATAATCACACAGCTCTGCATACCCTGCAGGCTCACCAGAAATGGAGTCTTTTGTCTATTAATAAAAACACTACATAACATTGCTGGTGGCCAGTATCTGGTTTCACCCTGTAGCCCAATGATAAAATATATATATATATATATATATATATATATATATATATATAATTTGTCTTTGGGCTACAGGGTGAAACCAGATACTGGCCACAAGCAATCTTATGTAGTGTTGTTTTATATTTATATTTTTATTAAATTATATATATATATATATATATATATATATATATATATATATATATATATATTTTTTTTTTTTTTTTAAGTGACACGCGACCCGAGGAAGGCTACACTTTTTTCTGATTTTTGACACACCAAGCCGAAAAGGTTAGCCATCACTGTTATATACCATTCTTTAGTCCCTATATGTTATGATTTATTCATAGCATTGCATTTTTACAGGATATATTTTATATCTTTAGAATGCTAATTAGATGGAACTCTATCCATTATTTATACTAATTAGAGGATCCCTGTTTATTTACTTTTTAAGCCTCATTTTGTCCAAGAAGGTGCATCTTTGTTCAGCGCTTTTCAACCCTATTATATATAATTCTCAGTCCTTAGAGCTATTATGTGAGGCAAATGCAATTTATTTGCATTTTTAATCACCTTTTCACTTTTTTATACACATTTTTTAACTATATTTCGCTCGCTTCTTTCCATTTATCTTTTTTCTCTTTTTTATGTTAATTCATTAAAAGTTATGTTTTATTTAGTACTGCCGCGGAGTGCCTCTTGATACACGGCTTTCTCTCTCTTATTTCATTTATATTTGTTTTTTTGTGTAGGGTGCACCCTTCAAGAGGGTTCTTACCTCTCTTGAGTACTACCTATTTCAGGAATAATTAAAGGGCAGTGTTTATTTGTACCCAGTGCGGTTTTTCCACCTCTTTCTATTAACCATCCTTATTATGCCTCCACCAGCTATCCCCAGCTCCTTCACCCTGTAACTGAAGATGAATTCACATCATTCTTCTAGCTCTCTCTCTTCAAAACCTGCCCACTTAATCCACTCTCTTCTGATCTTTTGTTCACTCAGTCCACATCATCATCATCATCATCATTTATTTACATAACGCCACTAATTGTACAGATAACTCATTCACATCAGTCCCTGCCCCATTGGGGCTTACAGTCTAAATTCCCTAACACACACACACACACAGATACACACTGACTAGGGTCAATTTGTTAGTGGCCAATTAACCTACCAGTATGTTTTTGGAGTGTGGGAGGAAACCGGAGTACCCGAAGGAAACCCACGCAAATACAAGCTCCTCTCTAATCTCCTCTCTTTGGTCCTCTTTCTTTGCAAATATGGGAACACAGGAGATATTAGGGAGAGGTGCTGTGACATAGAGATACGAGGGAAAAGTAGAGGGACACAAGGATAATATAAAAAATATTAAATGATGCATCATTTAATATTTTTTATAATATGCTATACAGTGGTAAAAAGCATCTAAAATGAATTTCACACTATCAAAATCCCTAAAGCTCCTATGGGCCAAGGAATACCCCAGGCACCAGACCATTCTCTGCACATTTTCATACCAACTCTTCTTCGAATACTGTATATATTTATATATTTGTATAAAAATAAGAAACTAATGTGCCATTTTGATACTAATGCAATTAGCTATTGGATACTGATTGAGGACAGAGCAGACATTATGCTTGGTATGGCTTTATGATGGTCCATAGAGGGCCCTTATCACAATTTTGCAATGGAGACATTTCTATGTATATCTGCGATCCCATCAGTATAAGACAGAGCAAAAATACCTATTTTTGCTAGCAAAAGGGTATTTTTTTTACTTTGATAAATAAGCCCATAGTGAACACAGAAAATTGGCTCCTTTTGGGCTTATGGTGCATAATTTTTTCCCAGTTGCATTGTAGAGGCAGCAAACTGTTTGGTGGAACTACACTATATGGACAAAAGCATTTGATCACACACTGTTAATTATTGAACTGAGGTGTTTCAATCAGACCCGTTGCCAGAGGTGTATAAAATCAAGCACCTAGCCATGCAGTCTCCATTTGCAAACATTTGTGATACAAAATGGGTCATTCTGAAGAGCTCAGTGACTTCAAGTATGGTACTGTGATAGGATACCACCTTTGCAATAAGACAGTTTGTGAAATTTCAACACTGCTGAACATTCCACAGTCAAATGTAAGTGATATTATTAGAAAGTGGAAGTGTTTAGAAACAACAGCAACTCAGCCACGAAGCAAAAGACCACGTAAAATCACAGAGCAGGGTCAACGATTGCTAAAGTGCATGACACGTAAAAGTCGACAACTCTCTGCTGATTCCATAGCTGAAGAGTTCTGAACATCCACTGGCATTAATGTAAGCACAAAAACTGTGCAGCTGGAGCTTAATGGAATGGGTTTCCATGGCCGAGCAGCTGCATGCAAGCCTCACATCACCAAGACCAATGCTAAGCGTTGGATGGAGTGGTGTAAAGCACACCGATACTGGACTGTGGAGCAGTGAAAACATGTTCTGTGGAGTGATGAATCACGATTCTCTGTTTGGCAGCCTGATGGGCGAGTCTGGGTTTGGAGGATGCCAGGAGAACATTACCTGCTTGACTGCATTATGCCAACTGTGAAGTTTGGTGGAGGAGGGATAATGGTATGGGGCTGTTTTTCAGGGTTTGGGCTAGGCCCCTTATCTCCAATGAAGGAAATCTTAATGCTTCAGCATACCAAATGATTTTGGACAATGCTATGCTTCTAACTTTGTGCCGCAGTTTGGGGAAGGCCCTTTTCTATTCCAACATGACTGTGCACCAGTGCACAAATCAAGGACTACAAAGACATGGTTTGATGAATTCAGTGTGGAAGAACTTGACTGGCCCGCACAGAGCCCTGACCTCAACCCCATCGAACACCTTTGGGCTGAACTGGAATGGAGATTGCAAGCCTGGCCTTCTCGTCCAACATCAGTGCCCGACCTCATAAATGCTCTACAGAATTCCCAGAGAAACACTCCCAACATCTTGTGGAAAGCCTTCCAAGAAGATTAGAAGCTGTTATCGCTGCAAAAGGGGGACCAACTCCTTATTAAAGTATATGTATTTGAATACAATGTCATTATAGTTCCTGTTGGTGTAATGGTCAAGCGCCCGAATACTTTTTCCATATAGTGTACATGTGATTCTGGCCCAAAAATCACTGTGATAGCTGATAAAAATCAGATTGGAATCAATTGGATTATTATTGGGCATGATGCTAAAACTAGTTGGAAAATGATCTTTGCTATCAGCGCTATTCATGCCATTAGTAACCTATGTGTGCCCAAATTGGATATTAACCCTATCAACTGACACTTGTTTAGATAAACCGGTTCGTTTTGTGTGTGGCCAGTATAACATTTTGCCTCATACAAAAGAAAGTGCTGAATAACTCTCCTGGTCTCAGCAGCCTGCAGAGCAAGCCAGGACCTCCAAATTTCATGAGATGTCGTAATCCTGGCTTGCTCTGCAGGCTGCTGGGCAGCTTTTGCTCTATTCATCTGGTTGATTCCTCCGGTTGTGAAATATTTCTGCTTGAGAACATGAGTTGGTTGGTGCTTATATATGGTTAAGAAATTATTTATTTTGGTAGATGCTGTCAATTGTTTCCCTGAGATTAAAATAAATTAATGTATGACAAGAAAGGACAATGAGACTTTAGGAAATGTAATAATATTTTAATATTAGAATGCTACCAAAAATAGAGCAATGCTCTAAAAAAATACATGTACATTATTTGCTATTTTTAGTCTCTCCTAAAAATATCATATTGATAAAATTACCAAAATAAGCTGGGGGCGGACATTTAAAGCTAACCATTTTAATAAAAAATAGGGCAATATAAGGGAACATTTTTGCTATATTTGTATAATTCCATGTTTTATTGTGATTGACCTAGTAAGAGACCAATATTCATACTAATGATTGTTATGACTACATTCACCCATGAGTAGGGGGTGAGGGGTGTGCAGCAGCCTCCAGAGCAAGCCAATAGCTCCAAATCCCGCAAGATTGCGAGATCTTGTGAGACTAAGAACTTCCCTGCTCACTCTGCAGGATGTTTTCTACTTTGATGTCAGCAGCATATTAGGTAAGTACCGGTTGGCTGGGGGGGATTATAATGTATCTGGGACTGGGTCATAATATGTCTTTGGGGGTCATAATATGACTGGGAGGTGGAGTGATGTTACTGAGGGGTGGCGCGATGTGCCTGGGGTGTGGCGTGGGTGTGATGTGGCAGGGGGTGGCGTGATGTGGCCGGGGTGGCATAATGCGTGATGTGGCAAGGTGTGGCGTGATGTGTCTGAGGGGTGTCATGATGTGTCGGAGGGGTGTCGTGATGTGTCTGATGGGTGGTGTGATGCATGATGTGTTTGAGGGGTGGAGTGATGTGTCTGATGGCTGGTGTGATGCGTGATGTGTCTGAAGGGTGGCGTGATATGTGATGTAGCTGAGAGGTGGCGTGACGTGGCTTGGGAGGGTGTGATAAATGTAATATTTTATTATAATGTAGTATTATATACTGCATGATCTGTGTTATGCACGGTGTTCACTTATTGCTCGGATTTACATATTTACATTTTCCAACAGCTCCCAACATTCCAGGATCCATACAAGAATCCAGACCCAGGTTGTAAAAGCTGCAATAACAGGTAGTTGAGAATAATATCATTTTAATACATAATGGGGGAATTCATTTAGCCGTGAAGGGTCTCCGGAACATCTGCGAGAGACACTTTGCGGTGGAGATTTTACAGAAATCTCCTGCCATTTTTCCTCACATCCCATAGAGTTACGGAAAAAAATGAGCAGAGATTTCTTCTGCCGGCAATGTGCGCGTGCCACATTGCTGACAATTGAATTCCCCTTAATATGTCATGTCTAAAGAAGCGCAGCCACGCCCCATGATGACCACACCTCCAACTGTATGTACCACACCACCCCTTTGGCATTCAGCATCGTTACTGCTCACCTGTGGAGGAGGGGGGGGGGGATTCTGTACCAGGGCCCCAAAATCCTCTTGTCA
The DNA here is from genome assembly GCF_038048845.1 of Mixophyes fleayi. Classification (NCBI taxonomy): domain Eukaryota; kingdom Metazoa; phylum Chordata; class Amphibia; order Anura; family Limnodynastidae; genus Mixophyes; species Mixophyes fleayi. The sequence goes on from NC_134402.1 coordinate 135,977,866, forward strand.
GCCCTTATGACATTAATAGATTTATTGTTTTCTGTGCGTTCTTTTGGGACTTTATATTCCACATATGTATTGGACGTATCCTGCAATGTATTGTCTGTTAGAGCAGAGCACGCCTAGTCCTCTATCCAACATCAGACGTGTCTTTAGATCAATTACTTGTTGAATATGGACGTATGTATGTCCGAAAAATGCCATTTACATTTCTTGTGCGTGCCTTAAGGCCCATAACCATTCCCATTCTCAGGAAAGTTTTACTGGACTATCCCAATCATCAGTCTAGGACTCTCTCTATACTCCTTTTGTCTTCAATTTTCTTTTGCGCCTTTTATAGAATAGACTATCTTCCTCCTTACTGCTGGATAACATAATAGACAATTACTGCTGCTGGTCATCATACCTGGTATTGCTTCTGGTGGGTAATTTCATCAGTTATTACCTCTGCTTGGCATATTAACTGGCACTGTTGCCAATACTGCACATTTTACTACTACTTGGCATTACTGTTCCTGCCTTACTGGGTATTATTATTTATGCTGAGCATCATACTTGGCATTTTATCTACTGCTGACCTGCTGGGCATTAAGTGTACTGTACATTACTGCTGGTTATTATTCTGGAAAGTATTGCTACTGATTGGTTATACTGCCTGCTATACTATACTGAGAATATTAATTGGGATTACTGCTACTGCTGTGTATATTCCTGGGAATTACTGATTTTGATGGATTTTGTTTTGCACATTAAACACTGTACTCAACTGTGCTCACAAAAGTAGCCAATTACTTCCTCACAAGCAAAAAGGTAAATTTTTCATCTTTACTTGTTCTACACATTCAGCAATCTGTAACTTGCTTGTTCTATAAAATATTCTTAGCACATTCATTTACTAAAAAGGGTGCAGATATATTTTTGAGTAAGAATGGAACCATATGCTATAGAAAGATATGTAAGAATGATTTCTCTTTAGGTTAAGTTTAAATTTGTGTTGGCATTAGATAAAACCTCTGTCATGCACATCAAACGTTTTAAAAATAACACAAAAAGTTGCTTACAAATGATTTTTTTTAATCGTGAAAAAAGAAATTTCTTTAAAAATAAAAAGTTACATGTTCAATTGGGGTAATGGTACAAGACAAGGGTAACCCTTATTTATTAACAGTTATTTAAGCAGCGCTTTAATATTCCCATACTTGCCCACTCTCCCAGTTTGTCCGGGAAACTCCCAGATTCGGGGTAGGTTTCCCGGATTCCCAGGAGAGCAGGCCACTCCCCCGCACCCTGCCCACTTCCTAGTGAAGTTCTTGGGAGCTGCGCATGCGCAGACCATCATGATGGCGGACGGCCGCGGTTCAGGATAGGTGCCGGCAGGAAGGCTAGGGAGCCACGCACCAGCGCAGAGGCACTCACGGTCCGGTGAGTGACAAGTTGCTGCTTGTCTGGATCCTGGAATGTTGGGAGCCCTATTTGAAAAAACAAAAATGGGTACATGAAAGTTAGAAAACTCCAAACAGCACCGATGTTAACTCAATATAGCACCCACGTTATAAAATTAGGCCTCACTCCAGTCCCAACATTAAAATAATAGTATTCCCATTTAATAAATAAATCTATTTCCCTCCCTCCAAACAACCTCAGCAAGAAATTAAATAGCATTTATGTTTAATAAAAATAACCATTTCCCACAAACATCCCAGGCATTAAATAATTCATAATCACATTTCATAATTAGACCTCATTTTCCCCAAACAGCCCCACATTCACTTAATAGCACACATTATAGTCATAAACTGTCCCCCACACACATTATAGTCATATACTGTTCCCACACACATTGGCCATTTTTATTTCCCCCCTCCTACAGCCTTTGCCCCCCCTTGCAGACATTTTCAATCACCCCCTCTTCCCCCTGCAGACATTTTCAATCACCCCCTCTTCCCCTGCAGACATTTTCAATCACCCCCTCTTCCCCCTGCAGACATTTTCACTCACCCCCTCTTCCCCTGCAGACATTTTCACTCACCCCCTCTTCCCCTGCAGACATTTACACTCACCCCCCTTCCCCTTGCAGACATTTTCACTCACACCCCCCCTGCAGACATTTTCACTCATCCCCCCTTCCGCCTGCACTTTCACTCACCCCCCCATCCCCCTGCAGACATTTATTGCCCCTCTCCCCCCCTGGAGACATTTATTGCCCCCCTCCCCCCCTGGAGACATTTATTGCCCCTCTCCCCCCCCTGCAGACATTTATTGTCCCTCTCCCCCCCTGCAGACATTTATTGCCCCTCTCCCCCCTGGAGACATTTATTGCCCCCCTCCCCCCCGGAGACATTTATTGCCCCTCTCCCCCCCTGCAGACATTTATTGCCCCTCTCCCCCCCTGCACACATATTCCGTTTGTCTCCCCCCCTGCACACATATTCCGTTTGTCTCCCCCCCCTCCCTGCACACATATTCCGTTTGTCTCCCCCCCCTCCCTGCACACATATTCCGTTTGTCTCCCCCCCTGCACACATATTCCGTTTGTCTCCCCCCCTCCCTGCACACATATTCCGTTTGTCTCCCCCCCCTCCCTGCACACGTATTCCGTTTGTCTCCCCCCCCTCCCTGCACACATATTCCGTTTGTCTCCCCCCCTCCCTGCACACATATTCCGTTTGTCTCCCCCCCTTCCTGCACACATATTCCGTTTGTCTCCGCCCCCCTCCCTGCACACATATTCTGTTTGTCTCCCCCCCCTCCACACATATTCCGTTTGTCTCCCCCTCCCTGCACACATATTGCGTTTGTCTCCCTCCCCTCCCTGCACACATATTCTCTACACTTACCTCAACACTGACAGCTGCCTCCACTGCAGCTCGTCCTACGTGGGAGCCGGGCCGGCGCACAGAGCCGTCATGACGTCACACGTCATGACGGCTGCACACCAAAAAAAAAATTTTTTTCTTTTTTATTTAATCGGGGTATCACAGGGAGCCGGACCGGCCCATACTGCCATCGGCCCTTCTGGCATTTGCCAGAAGTGCCAGATGGCCAGTCCGGCCCTGTCGGTATCCTGTGTTACCTGTTCCATGATCCAGACCTTTGGTATTATTGCAGGAATCTTGTGCCTCATCATCGGTCCCGTCCTCAAGCTATACGCTTTCCAGGGATCTCAGTGCATCAGTTCTCTGCAGTTCACCACCTCTCATTTGGTATCCTGTGTTACCTGTTCCACGATCAAGACCTGTGGTATTATTGCAGGAACCTCGTGCCTCATAATCAGTCCTGTTCTCAGCTATTCACTTTCTAAAGACCTCAACGCTTTGGTTCTCTGCCGTTCACCTGAACCTGAAACAATATAGAATGTCCCATACGCACTCATAGTAAACTAATCACAAATAAGAAATAGTGAGAAATAAAATTAAAAGATAATAATGTCCAATTGCAGGTATTAACCTATATTGAAAATAGAGATGAGCGCACTCGGATTTCTGAAATCCGAGCCCACCCGAACGTTGCGGATCCGAGCCGGATCCGAGACAGATCCGGGTATTCCCGCCAATTGCAAAACTGAAAGCGAGGCTCTGAGTCATAATCCCGCTGTCGGATCTCGCGATACTCGGATCCTATAAATTCCCCGCTAGTCGCCGCCATCTTCACTCGGGCATTCATCAGGGTAGAGGGAGGTTGTGTTAGGTGGTCCTATGTCCTGCTATATCTCGTGCTGTGCTGTGCTGTGCTGTTCAGTTCTGTGCTGTGCTGTGCTGTGCTGTGTTCTGCTCAGTCCAGTGGTGCTGTGTCCTGTGCTCTGTCCTTCTGAGTTCAGTGGTGCTGCTGGGTCCTGTGCTGTGTCCTGTTCAGTCCAGTGGTGCTGTGTCCTGTGCTCTGTCCTTCTGAGTTCAGTGGTGCTGCTGGGTCCTGTGCTGTGTCCTGTTCAGTCCAGTGGTGCTGTGTCCTGTGCTCTGTCCTTCTGAGTTCAGTGGTGCTGCTGGGTCCTGTGCTGTGTCCTGTTCAGTCCAGTGGTGCTGTGTCCTGTGCTCTGTCCTTCTGAGTTCAGTGGTGCTGCTGGGTCCTGTGCTGTGTCCTGTTCAGTCCAGTGGTGCTGTGTCCTGTGCTCTGTCCTTCTAAGGGCATTGTTTTTTCCCCATTATTCCCAAATTATAAAAAATTTCAAAAAAAGTTATAAAAAAAATTACAAAAAAAGTAATTATAAGAAAAATAAAAAAAAATATCCCTAAACAATCCTGCAGTATAAGTCCATTGGTACTACTACATTACAAAGTTCACTGATTCTGCAGTATATGTCCAGTGGTACTGCTATATTACAAAGTTCACTGATTCAGCAGTATAAGTCCAGTGGTACTGATATATTACAAAGTTCACTGATTCAGCAGTATAAGTCCAGTGGTACTGCTATATTACAAAGTTCACTGATTCAGCAGTATAAGTCCAGTGGTACTGATATATTACAAAGTTCACTGATTCAGCAGTATAAGTCCAGTGGTACTGCTATTACAAAGTTCACTGATTCAGCAGTATAAGTCCAGTGGTACTGCTATATTACAAAGTTCACTGATTCAGCAGTATAAGTCCAGTGGTACTGATATATTACAAAGTTCACTGATTCAGCAGTATAAGTCCAGTGGTACTGATATATTACAAAGTTCACTGATTCAGCAGTATAAGTCCAGTGGTACTGATATATTACAAAGTTCACTGATTCAGCAGTATAAGTCCAGTGGTACTGATATATTACAAAGTTCACTGATTCAGCAGTATAAGTCCAGTGGTACCGCTATATTACAAAGTTCACTGATTCAGCAGCATAAGTCCAGTGGTACTGCTATATTACAAAGTTCACTGATTCAGCAGTATAAGTCCAGTGGTACTGATATATTACAAAGTTCACTGATTCAGCAGTATAAGTCCAGTGGTACTGATATATTACAAAGTTCACTGATTCAGCAGTATAAGTCCAGTGGTACTGATATATTACAAAGTTCACTGATTCAGCAGTATAAGTCCAGTGTTACTGCTATATTACAAAGTTCACTGATTCAGCAGTATAAGTCCAGTGGTAGTGATATATTACAAAGTTCACTGATTCAGGAGTATAAGTCCAGTGGTACTGATATATTACAAAGTTCACTGATTCAGCAGTATAAGTCCAGTGGTACTGATATATTACAAAGTTCACTGATTCAGCAGTATAAGTCCAGTGGTACTGTTATATTACAAAGTTCACTGATTCAGCAGTATAAGTCCAGTGGTACTGCTATATTACAAAGTTCACTGATTCAGCAGTATATGTCCAGTGGTACTGCTATATTACAAAGTTCACTGATTAAGCAGTATAAGTCCAGTGGTACTGATATATTACAAGGTTCACTGATTCAGCAGTATAAGTCCAGTGGTACTGCTATTACAAAGTTCACTGATTCAGCAGTATAAGTCCAGTGGTACTGCTATATTACAAAGTTCACTGATTCAGCAGTATAAGTCCAGTGGTACTGCTATATTACAAAGTTCACTGATTCAGCAGTATAAGTCCAGTGGTACTGCTATTACAAAGTTCACTGATTCAGAAAAAATGGTGGAGGATTATTTTGCTGACACCATCCAAATAGAAATGTCAGACAGTCCATATTGTTACTGGCAGGAAAAAAAGCCAGTTTGGAAGCCCCTGTTTTTTTGTATATTTGAATTTCTAGTTCTACAGTCTATGCAGGCTGCTTTTTTTATATTCAACTACAAGTGTAGGGTGAGGGGGGGGGGGGCATAGATAGCCACCAAAGTAACGTGGTCCATTTAATTTCACTTTCTAGCTCCACAGTCTGTGCAGCCTGCTTTTTTTATCTTTAAAGTATTTACAAGCCTTGCAATCTAAATTAACTAGAGGTAGTGACGTGGTAGAACTCCAAAAGGCAGTTTGGAAGCCCCTGTACAAACTGGCTCTATTTTATCTGAGTTGTCCCCCCTCCAGTGTGTACTCGGAAAGAGTTTTTAGTGCAGCGGGGAACCTGGTCAGTGAGCGGCAAAGGAGGTTGCTTCCTCAGAACGTTGAAGAAATGATGTTCATAAAAATGAATTATCAATTCCTCAATCAAGTACAGCACTGCCCTCCAGATAGTACAGAGGGACCTGTGGTTGTGGAGTTCAGCAGGGACGAATTGATAATGTGTGAGGAGGAGGAAGTACACACTGTAGGGGGAGAGGAATCAGAGGTTGAGGATGAGGACGACATCTTGCCTCATTACAGCCTGTTTATTTTGTACAGGGAGAGATGAATAGCTTTTTTGGTGTGGGGGCCCAAACAAACCAATCATTTCAGGTACAGTTTGGTAGGCCCTGTCGCTGAAATGATTGGTTTGTTAAAGTGTGCATGTCCTATTTCAACAACATAAGGGTGGGTGGGAGGGCCCAAGGACAATTCCATCTTGCAACTCTTTTATTGCCATTATGTGACCATTCAACAGTCGTTTGCCATGAGCACAAAGTAAAACAAAATTAAAACAAATTCAACAAATTAAACCAAAAGTAAAATGCCCTGTCATAATCAAAAACAAGAGGTATTGACGTGCTTGAACTACTGTAGTGTTTATAAGTTAGAAACACTATACTTGAAAGCTTGAGCCTTTACTAGAAAAAGTCACTCTTCATTGCACGAATATTTGCAACAGCGACAATTTTTGGGTTAACAAAGTCATCAAATAACACTTCGACCCTGTCTGTCTTTCACATACTTGATGGGATCTCAATGATGAATGCTCTGTACCATGGTCGTCTAAAACAAGAGATATTGACGTGCTTGAACTACTGTAGTTTTTATAAATTATAAACACTACACTTGAAAGTTGGAGGTGGTATTGTGGCCCCGGTACCAAATTGGGTACCGGGGCCACTCCACTATGCAGTCCAGATAGAGGCGTATCAGATATTAAACAACGTTGACTGTTGCTGCCAAATCATAAATTAATGAAAATGACCTATCATCGTTAAAAACAAGAGGTATTGACACGCTCGAACTACACCCTGTATATGCTGCAGAGGATGTAGGAGCAGGCAGCTGTGCAGTGGAATTCAGACCATTTGAAGGCGGATGTATTGTGGCCCCGGTACCAAATTGTGTCCCGGGACCACTGCACTATGCAGTCCAGAAAGCTACCTCGGTGAAACGTTTTGGACTAAAAACAATATTGTGAGGTGTGAGGTGTTCAGAATAGACTGGGAATTAGTGGAAATGATTGTTATTGAATGTTATTGAGGTTGATAATAGCGTAGGAGTGAAAATAAACCAAAAAACTTGTTTTTAACACTTTTTATGTTTTTTTCAAAAAAAATCCGAATCCAAAACCTTAAATCCGAACCAAAACCTTTCGTCAAGTGTTTTGCGAAACAAATCCGAACCCAAAACACAAAACACGTGACACCAAAAGTGGCCAGTGCACATCCCTAATTGAAAATCTAACATAGACACACCAATATGTGAATTGATCTTTTACATGGATAAATGTATCAATATTGGGGATTGTGATATACAGATGATAGTCCAGTATCAATCTATGTTGTAAAAGATACAAAGAGATTAATGTCCCAAATGAAATATGTACTGATATACAGGCAATAATGGGAAAAAATAATAATATACAAAAATAATCAAAAAACAAACAGCCTGAAGTGGGTGTAATTGAACGGATCACCATTGCTCACTTGATCCTGAGGTCAATTGTCACAAATTGTAACAATACTGTTACATTAGGTAACATGATATGGAGTACTTGCCTTACTCTAGATCAGCGCTGGCTGGCCGGTGGTGCGGAGTCTAACGAACCCCCTGGTGTTCACCAAGAACCGCCGCACGGCAGGATGGGCTTTGCTGCGGAGGATCGCAGGTCCCTTTCCACTGGTCTGCCTCTAGAGGTAAGGATGTGGGAGGTAGCTCACGATCACACCGAAGCCAGGAGATGAATATGAACCCCTCCGTGGTCAGGATAACCAAATCAGAATACAGGAATGCAAGAGATATGCGGAGTCAGGATAGCCGGTTCGGTACACAGGAATGCCAGAGATATGCAGAGTCAGTAGCCAGTTCGGTACACAGGAATGCCAGAGATATGCAGAGTCAGGATAGCCGAGGTCTGGTACACTAGGATATTGATATATGCGTGGTCAACAAGCCTGGGTCTGGTACACTGGGATAGAGATATATGCGTGGGAACAAGCCTGGGTCTGGAATTCAGAGAAAAACATGGTCAGCAAGCCTGGGTCTGGTACATTGAGAAGGAGAGCCTGGGAAGTCAGCAAGCAGGTCTGGTACACAAGGAATCCACACTGAAAACGCCAAGTCAGGAACGGAGGAAGTTGCTCTGATGCTGCCCAGGCATCAGAGAAGGGTTTTTATGGATGCAGCTTTGAATTCCCCGTCCTGTGCGATCATGTGACAATGCTGCCGAGACCCGGAAGAGAGAGAGGATCGCGGCGCAGGAACGGGGACAGGTGAGTTTGTAACACAAATGTCCCAATGGAGGCTTGATATAAACTGTTCCTTAAGTAGTTCTACAGTGAGGTTTTGTTGTATGTTCAGATAGTTCATGAGATACTGCAAGTTGGATGTCCACAAACCAAATGATCACTGCCCAGAAAACAGCAAGCATGGCATACCGAAGATGCAAAGATATAAGGGTCTTAAGTCACATACGGTGAGCCTTTTGTGGTATGTATATATATATATATACCAATTATCTTTCCTCTGTGTCCCTCCACCTCTCTCTCATGTCTCCCTTATATCTTCCATCTTACCCTTTATCTTTCCCTTACCTGTTTCCGCTCTCTGTTGCTATGTGCCCCTCTCTTCATTGCAGGTATACCCCTCTCTCCCACCCTACCTGTTCTCCCATGTGCCTTACTACTTCTCTTGCTCCTCTCTTACTCCTGGATCCTCTATCTATCCCTGTTCCTGTTATTCCCTCTCACTAGTGAATTCACACATTTCATCCATAATCACACTGCATCCACCTTCATCACACTTTGCCCCCCTTCTTCACACTGTACCCCCTTCTTCATCACATTGTGCTCTTTCCTTCATCACACTGTGCCCCCTCATTCATCACACTCTTCCCCCTCCTCCATCACACTGTGCCCCACCTCCATTGATCACACTGTGTCCCCTCATTCATCACACTGTGCCCCCTCCCAAATCAGTTCATGACCCCTTCTTTACATTGCTACCCCCTTCATCACTGTGCCCATTCATTATACTGCTGCCCCCTTTCTATGACATTCTTTTCTTCTGTCTTCTTCTCTTCCACCTCTTTTCTTCAGTGTGCTGGCACCTCTCTGCGCCACTCCTCACTGACAGTGTCAGAACGTGATGACGTCACGTTCAACACTCACTGAGGAGGGAGCAGAGAGGAGGAAGGAGGGGGAGGGCACAGCTGCCAGCACCAAATAAGTATTTTCAGAGCTGGTGGACAAGTATTCCGCTGACCCTGGCTGCCTGCAATGAAATGCCTCCCCTCTTCGAGCACTGTATTTTGCTCCGTCTCCTGTGCGATGTCGTGGTTGCTATGTCAACCGCTACTTTCCCCGGTGGTCTAGGAGGAAACAGGAAGTGGGGAGGCACTCCAATGTCCGATTTGTGCTACTGTGCATGCCCAGACCTCCGAAACCGGACGTTTGACTTTTCGCGCCACACATACTTTCAGACACTGAAGGGGACAGTCGCAGCTATAGAAGCTGCATGGCCACAGTCATGTAAGTTCCTAAAAAGCCCTCAAATAGTGAACGGAGGCTCCCAACTGTCCCTGACTATATTAGAGGAGTCTGCCACAATAAGTAACTGCACGGCTGTGAGTATATAGTAAAACCTGCCTGCATCTGTATATCAATATAAGAATGCATCTGCATACCAGCATATCTACATACAAGTGTACATATAATCTGTATTGCCTGATTGCTGCAACTGTTGTTACTGCTGAATACTGCTGTACTACAAGCAGCTGTGAGTAACTGCATTCACCTGTTATCATCTTTAAATAAACAGCAACCTGTTTAAGTTACAAAAGCGTTGTGGCTTAACATCCACATTAACACCGCTGAACACCTTTAGTAACATCAGAAGGTATAACCAACAGATTATCTTGGCACAATGGCACCTGCCAGGTGGTGGGATAAATTAAGCAGCAAGCTAACCGTCAATTTTTGAAGTTGATGTGTTGGAAGCAGGAAAAATGGCCAACCGTGGAGTGTTCCCGATATGCAGTGGTTAGTACCTACCAAAGGTGGTCCAAGGAAAGACAGCCAGTGAACCGGCGACAGGGTCATGGCCGAAGGATAGCCCATCTGCTCCTATCCCACAGAAGTACTACTGTAGCACAAATTACCAGAAAACACTGCATCACAATTATGGCATACAGACCCTGCTGTAAAATAAATGTTTTTTAGGTTTGACTGTGGCACAGAGCAGCTGCTATTAAATCAATGCTTTCGTATGCTTTTGCACTCAGCCAACAGTGACATGATTAGTGATAGACAGCTGTTTATATATTGATACAGTGTTTCATATTATCGAGTACAGTATTAAGATATTCAGCGTCCAAGAGTTTCCACGGAGACCAATTGCTGTATCATACCGTATCCCATTCAGTTGTGGATGTATCTATGTGATGCAGGAAAGTGATATTGGCAGGTCAGCAAATGTGATGAAATTGGTGAGAGAGTTTTCTATCATTTAAAAAGCTTGAGAACTATGGAATTTGATCAGCTCTTCCCTTTCAATATAAATGGATCCACACACAAATGACTTTCTAAGTTTAATGTCATTAAGTTACATTTTGTATTTGCTTGTTAAATGTTTCAAGTGTTTTCCGTATGTTATGATGTGTTTAATGATTGGCCAGCGGTCACATAAAAGTATTTGCCAGCTGCAAAAATTAAAGTGCATTGAGATAGACCCCAGATAGTGGGTTGAAACGCGTTGGACTTTTATAGGATTATAAGAAACTGACCCGTCCAGAAGGAAAGGTATATGTCAGCTGCCTAAACCTGGGAACAACAGAATGCTGATATCATCAGGGTCTCAGATAGGAGTGAACAGGGGCGGGCTGGCCTGGCGGGCAGGGGGGCAGATGGCACCCGGGCCGGACAGAAGAACAGTATTTTGGGCCACCTGGTGGTCCAGTGGTAATGCGATGGAGACAGCCTTTGCAGTCTGTGCAGGGGCTGTCACATCGCGTAGTACTCACAGCAGCCGCATCATTCATTCACAGAATATTGTACTACAGCTTGTAGTACAATATTCTGTGAATGGATGATGCCCCTGCAGTGAGTACTACGCGATGTGACAGCCCCTGCACAGACTGCAAAGGCTGTCTCTATCGCATCTCAGTACAGCTTCAGATCACTGTGTCATGTGACCTCCGTGGTCACATGATACACAGTGTAGGCAGGGCTGATGGAGTTCTGTGCTGGAGCTGCAGCATGTCTGTCTATGCCTGGAGTCAAAGGTAAGAGGAAGGGGTACTGTGATGGGGGAGCTAGTGTGTGTGAAGGGGGGGGAAGATGTGGACATGTGTGACTAAAGGTGCTGGGGCAGAGAGGGGGCAGAGAGGGGACATGTGTGACTAAAGGTGCTGGGGGCAGACTGGGACATGTGTGACTAAAGGTGCTGGGGGCAGACTGGAGCATGTGTGACTAAAGGTGCTGGGGGCAGACTGGAGCATGTGTGACTAAAGGTGCTGGTGGCAGACTGGAGCATGTGTGACTAAAGGTGCTGGGGGCAGACTGGGACATGTGTGACTAAAGGTGCTGGGGGCAGAGGAGGGGCATGTGTGACTAAAGGTGCTGGGGCAGACTAAGGCATGTGTGACTAAAGGTGCTGGGGGCAGACTGGGGCATGTGTGACTAAAGGTGCTGGGGCAGACTAAGGCATGTGTGACTAAAGGTGCTGGGGGCAGAGGGGGGGCATGTGTGACTAAAGGTGCTGGGGGCAGACTGGGGCATGTGTGACTAAAGGTGCTGGGGCAGACTAAGGCATGTGTGACTAAAGGTGCTGGGGGCAGACTGGGACATGTGTGACTAAAGGTGCTGGGGGCAGACTGGGACATGTGTGACTAAAGGTGCTGGGGCAGAGGGGGGACATGTGTGACTAAAGGTGCTGGGGCAGACTAAGGCATGTGTGACTAAAGGTGCTGGGGGCAGACTGGGACATGTGTGACTAAAGGTGCTGGGGGCAGACTGGGGCATGTGTGACTAAAGGTGCTGGGGGCAGAGAGGGGACATATATGACTAAAGGTGCTGGGGGCAGACTGGGACATGTGTGACTAAAGGTGCTGGGGGCAGACTGGGGCATGTGTGACTAAAGGTGCTGGGGGCAGACTGGGGCATGTGTGACTAAAGGTGCTGGGGCAGACTAAGGCATGTGTGACTAAAGGTGCTGGGGGCAGAGGGGGGGGCATGTGTGACTAAAGGTGCTGGGGCAGAGGGGTGACATGTGTGGCTAAAGGTGCTGGGGCAAAGGGGGGACATGTGTGGCTAAAGGTGCTGGGGCAGAGGGGGGACATGTGTGACTAAAGGTGCTGGGCAGAGGTGGGGTGTGACTAAAGCATGTGGGCATAAAGGGGGATCTAATTATAAAACGTGGGTTATATATTCATTTAATGCTGGGGATTGTTGTTTTCTAAGTTTTGTAAATGTTATGTACCCATTTTTTTTATTTTTTTTTACCATATAGGGCCTCCAATATTCCAAGGATCCAGACAACCAGCAACGGAACTAAATTAACCAGCAGCCACAAGTGTGGACAGTGACAAGAACAGGTAGGAGAGAGCAGGACAGTCTGCCAACTGTCCTGAATCTGGTGGGACAGTCCCAAATTTGAGTGACTGTTTCGCTTAGGACAGTTGGAAGGTATGTCCCGCTTCACCGTGTACTGCTCATGACGGCAGAACTGTGTGCACCTAACAGTAGTGCACACAGTATTGTCTGTGTATTTGTCTAAAATGATAACCATGCTACATCATAGGGGGTTACCCTGTCTAAAGTGCCCAGGCCCCCCAGAGCCTTAATCCAGCTCTGGGCCTGGGCATAAAAATATATATATGGATTAAGCAACACTAAAATAGCCTCTTTTTTTATAGATAAATATATATTGTACCAAAAATATATATTGTACCCTTTAAGGATGGGCCGCTACTTGTGGGCCAGTGCTGTGTGCTTGCCCCCCGGGCTAAAGTCTGCCAGGCCTCCCCTGGGAGTGAACTTGCTTTAATCCTGTATGGATTCATTATCATGTCTTTTATGCATTCCTTTTTTATTGACTATAATACCCATTCATACTGCACCAAAAACCCGGGTTTTTGCAGAGGCACGCTGAAAAACCCGGGTCTTGGTGCAGTATGAATAGTCCAACCACAAAATCCCGGGTCTAAAATCCCGGGACTTAGACCCGGGATTTTGCGAGGGGTAATTCCCGGGTTGGACCCCGCTCGCCTGCAGTATGAATGGTGTAACCCGTGTAATTCCCGGGTCTCACCATTCATACTGTTAAAAAAAAAAATGTGGAAGTAAAAAAAAAAGTTTTTAATTAATAAAAGATACATAACAAATGTTTACTTAACTTATTTTCACCCAGCGGTGTCTCCGGTGCGTTGCCGGCTGTCAGGGGGACCTCTGGGTACTAAAATGACGTAATTTCTAGTCCATTAGAAATTACGTCATTTTAGTACCCAGAGGTCCAGCTGACAGTCGGCAACGCACCGGAGACACCGCTGGCTGAAAATAAGTTAAGTAAACATTTGTTATGTATTTTTTTTAAATTAAAATCTTTTTTTACACTTTTTTTTTTCTAAAACCCGGGTCGGGCAGGTGCAGTATGAACCCGCCCGACCCAGGAATCTTCTTATCTATACTGCCCTGTGCCCCGGCAATATCCTGGGTTAACTACCCGGGATATTGCCGGGGCGGCAGTATGAAAGTGGTAAAAGAAGGAAGCCACCAAAAGGAAAGAAGTGGTCACAGCTGAACGATTTGTGTCAAATGAAAGAGAATAGACCTGTTTGTATAAAGTAAGTGCATTCACAAAGGGGCCTGGTGATGCACAAACAGAAATAAGCACCATATCTGGTGGTCATTGAAAATATTGAAAATTCCCCTACTAACTTAATCTTATAAGAGAATGCTTGTGATTTATAGATTTATTATTTTTTTAGGATGCACTATATTATTATTTTCTCCTTTTTTTTCCATTCATGTACTACCTTTGGGAGATTACCTTATGAACTATTTTGAAAATTTGCCATATGATAAGAACTTTGATCAAATTGACTGAGCAAATGTCTATCAAAGGACTTATTTTGAAATTTTTGGAAAGTTGAGTATGTGTTCTAGTACATGATTCATATGCTGTCAATACTGTGAATTGTCACACATATTTTGGTGTTTCTCACACAGTGCATTGCAGCTTGCTGCGTATAGGGCTGCTTAGCCACAGACCATCACAGTGCCCATACTGACCACTGTCCACCACCGAAAGCGCCAACAGTGGCATGTGAGCGCCACAACTGAACCATGGAACAGTGGAAGAAGGTGGCATGATCTGATCAATCTTGGTTTTTTTTTACCTCATGTGGACAGCCGGGTGTGTGTGTGTCATTTACCTGGGTAAGAGATGGCACCAGGATGCACTATGGGAAGAAGTCCTGGCATTCATGTGGATGTTACTTTGACACATACCACATACCTACACATTGTTCCAGACCAAGTATACCCCTTCATGGCAACAATATTCCCTGATGGCAGGGGTCTCCTTCAGCAGAATAATGCGCCCTGCCACACTGCAAAAAGTGTTCAGGAATGGTTTGTGAAACATGACAAAGAGTTCAAGGTGTTGACTTGGCCTCCAAATTCCCTAGATCTCAATCCAATCGAGCATCTGTTGGATGTGCTGGAAAAGCAAGTCCGAGCCATGGAGGCCCCACCTCACAACTTACGGGACTTAAAGGATCTGTTACAAATGTCTTGGTGCTAGATACCACAGGACACCTTCAAAGGTCTTGTGGAGTTCATGCCTTCAACATCAAAGCTTAGAAGTGTACTTTGAAACACACTGGACAGACCACCGAGGTGTATCAGTGCAAAAACTACTCATTTCGTGGTTCAGACCCAGAGGGCTATGTCACTTTTGTCCTTTCTTTGACATTTTATATTTCATTAAATAAATAAAAATTAATACTTTCAACATTGAATGCCACATTTATTATGGAACATTGTTTTTGGTGTACTTTATTACTATTTTTAACTTTAAACTATACACCAGTTTTAGTAGAATTATGGAGTTTTTGGCATTGTGGTATTATGGGTCTCCCTGTCTTCCGCGCCCTCCTTTTGGGCCCCGTCATTTGCGGATACTCCCCCCGCCCTCACTAGCTGTGCATTGAGCTTACTGAGTTACTGTGCTTTATGTTTACTGTACTGTGCTGTCTCACCTTGTATTGTAATTCGTTTTTGTCCCTGTACGGCGCCAAGGACACCTTGTGGCGCCCTATAAATAAAAATTAATAATAATAAAATATACATTTTGTGCACATTTTGTCTCACTAGCTTACATTTTAATTTACATGACTTAAAGCAATTTTAAAATGGTTTCAATATTTATAGAATTACAGCTAAACTTTTAAAACCACTTTTTCTCAATTTTTGGTCTCGTTAGTTTGGTAGACTAAGCGACATTTTTGTCTTGACAGTTATTGATAAATGGGAAAGATGTATTTTCAATATAAAATGTAATGAAATGCAAAGACCTTCACATCTGTTGTTTACCTCTTTAAACCTCAAATAAGAATATTCTAACCTGCAGTAGTCCAGATGGAAATGTCAATTAAGTAACCTGAATAGACATCCACAACTTGATATAGTATAGCCTCATCGCTAATGATTTACGTACAAATAGCTGGAGGAGTCAATGCCAATCAGGAGGCAATCAGCCAATAAGAAGCAATTAGTGCTACTGATAGACCACATCATCGTTGTGTATCGCTGCACTGTTCCTCCAGTAACCACAAGAGATACGCCTCCTAAAAAGCTTATCTAGACCACTTCTAATTGGGTTTCAATTATTGAATGCGGCATTACTGTACTCTGCCTATGCCTAAGGGAAACAAGTCAAACATTTGGATGTTTGCACACACATTTTTAGTGCGTATGTCTACAGCAAAAATGTGTATAGTACACACAAAAGTGACGTATGTCCAGCTCTAAATGAGCCTAAATTGATACAGTAAAAATGTAATTTCGAATTCCTGATAATTATAGTTTTAGGACCAAATTTCTCCTAAATTGGTTTAGCCTCATTTGTGTCTTAAATTATTCATTATAGTGAGGAGGTATTGAGACTGTCTGTATTTTATATCTCTGTTTTGTGTGTTTGCATTTCTAAGCAAATTGTAATAAAAACATTCACTTTCCTGGAAAAAAAAGTATAAAAGAAGTACAACTGAAAGTATAGTACAATTTTCTGATTACCCAGATCTCCTGAGCACCTATAATAGTCAAGTTCTTTCCTGGATGGTCCCTTAACTCATTTTCCACCCCTTTATCTCATTTAAATAATTTTGTCCTGGAAAACAAAATCTTATTTTTGTATGTTGGTCTATAAGGAGGTGCCTCAATCTACTTAGTGAAAGGAACACGTCTGGTTGGCCGAGTTCCTACCTTCAGGAAATGCAAACTTTGCTCTTCAGCAGAAATTGGTGCACATTCACAAAACAGCATTTCTAATGCTCTTTTCTATTTTTTTGTGCCTATTCTTAGCCCAAAAATGGATTAAAAGTGACTTAAAAAGTTACTACAGTATGTATATCTGTACATCATATTTTATAAAACTATAAACCATTTTAATGTTGCTCTTAAGCTATGTAAAAGTATGCTAATGAGGAGAAATAAGCATGGTTTATATTATCTCCAAAAAGGAAATTATTTTATAGATTTTGGCATATAGTTTAAGCAAAAAACTATTGTACAGTAAAAGTTTGCTTCAGCATGAAAGTGGAGTTCACAAATGAATTCATGCTATTCATTCTTCATATTTTAATGTACTAGAAAATGTATAAAATACAAACACATATGCAGTATATTAACTGTGTTATTTCTGCTTACTCTCTATGTGTAAGTCATATTAACATTATTTTTATAGAATTTTTTTATCCATAGCAGAACTTTTATCTAATATAAAAATTAAGAAAACCTAATTTAAATAGAAATGAAAGCACTATAAATTTCATAGAATATAATGTAATCCTTATGAGTAGTACATTCAAAAGCAAATTAACTCCCCAAATCTTGTAACAAATTCTCAGGATGGAGCTCTTTCTTTTGCCTGAATTATAGCTCTTCGCCTGCCCTGACCCTCCTTGGTATCACTGACTGCCACCTGTTCTGACCTCGCACCTTTACCTGATGACAGTCAACTCTACATCTCTGCCCATGACTCCCACCCTCTTCCTCTCTCATGTAGCTGACTGCCTTTCCACCATAAAAGTTGAACAACGTGTCAATTTGTATGGAAAATTTTGCATGAGGAACTTAACATGATGAAAGTTTGTGCAAAGATGGTCCCAAGGGTTCTCACACCAGAGCAAAAAGAATGTCGCAAGGAATGTTGTGTTGACATTCTGCGGCAACCTGACACAGACCAAAACCTGTTTCATAAAGTAATCACTGGTCATGAGACCTGGGTCTTCTAGTACGATCCTGAAACAAAAAGTCAATGCACTGCAAAACACCGTCATCACCAAGAATGAAAAAGCAATGCTCATTGTTTTTTTCTATATCAAGGGTGTAATTTTGGAAGAATGGGTTCCAGAAGGCATAACAGTTAATCAGTATTATTATAAGGAAGTTTTGAAAAAGCTTAGAGAAAGAGTCAGAAAGAAACGGCCTTAACTGTGGAAAAATGGTTTCTTTCTTCACCAGGACAATGCGCCTGCTCACACTGCAGTTTCTGTGAAGCAGTTTATGACCGACAAACACATTACTACACTTGAACATTCTCCATATTCACCCAATTTAGCACCTTGCGATTTTTATATTTTCCCAAAAAGTTAAATCAGTTGATGCTGTAAAGAAGAAAACGGCAGATATGTTGAAACAAGTGACAGAAATTGATTTGCTCCACGCCTTTGACTAGTGGAAAGCAAGACTACAGCGATGTATTAGTGCAAATGGGGACTATATGGAAGGAGACAAACATCAACTTTGTAATACCAATAAATAAAGGTGAGTTATTTAATCAGTCTCGTTATTTAATAGACATACCTCGTATTACCAACCATACTGCACAAACCAAGTTGCCATTATTATATATATATTTGGGGGGGGGGAGATAAAGATACCCTTCACTCAGCAGACCTGTGTTTCCTCTCCCATGTCCCCTCACCTACTTTTGTTTCATTCTCTTCTCTGTGGGCCTCTTTTTCTGCTTCCATTGCTCTTCATGCTTTCACTGGCTCCCGTTTTCCTTTTCTCTCCCTCAACACCGTTTCTCCCAAACCACCAACACTATCTCTCTCTCCCTCTGCCTAATCCTTTCTCAATCCTATTGCTCCCATCATTATCGTCTTTTCCTCATAATCCTCCTAAAAAAATGTCCTCTCCAATTGCTATCTCCATCCTGTCACATTCATCACCATGATCATCATCATCATCATCACCACCATACCACCTTCATCTCCATCATAATAATCATAATAATTATCCCACCATTCCCACAGCCAAGTAAGCAGAATTTCAGAGACATAGAAGAAATACCACTCTGTGGTAAAAAAGACAAAGGCAGATATATTTGGGAGAAGGTTTGGAGAGAGTCACAGTATTGTGAGGAATGCTAAAGTCTTCTGGGTTGGAGGTTTCATAGAAGTCGCAAACAAAAGTCAAACAGGTGAACACCAGCGTCCTTAAAACCTACCTTGAAAAACAAAAGGAGAATCCCATCTGCATTTAACAGCGTTGTCACATATCAGTTATAACTGTCATTTCCTGTGTCCTTGCTAGAGTAATCTGTACAAGATCTTGGAACAACTGCAGGTGTTTAATTGGCTTTTGCAGAATTCTTTCCTTCTTTTTCTAGAAACATATTCATTATAATATCACATGGAGAGACTAGTAAGCACGATCATTAATTATTGGGTCTACCAAGGAAAAAAAATTATTTTTTGTAGATAAACTTACAGTGGTGCCAGAACAACTGACTGTGAAATATTTCTAGTACACAGAATATTGTGCCTTGCTCTATTTTTGTCTCCTCTTACTTCTCCTGCAGAATAGTAAAATCATGGCAGATCTGTAGTAAGTATTGGTCCACTATTGCTGAAATTGTACTACTACTGTACTGTGATTTTCAAGTTGATTTATGTGGGACCCTACTAATGCCAATTCTGCTTTAAGGCCTGATATGGTGATATCATGATTATAAGATTTATTAATTTCGCCTCTGAAAGGTGAGAGGGAATGTCTCCTCTCTTTGACTAAGCTGAGTTGTCATCTTCCAAGTCTGACTCAAAACCGCTCCGTGAGATGTCTGCGGAGGCATGCTGTGGCTGGGCCGCCTGCTCTTTCCAAAAACAACCTGTGTCAGCTCAGACAAGTTGGATTTTTTTCCCTTCGACATAACAGGGAAGTTGTCCAAGATCTCTGGCAGTATTCTTCTCTCATGGATAGCGATAAGGGCTGTTCCCATCCTGTAACACTGACATACTCTGGTAGAGTCAGGCCAAACTATCTGCATTGGGGCAACCGGGAAAGGTTAAAGAGTTATTTTCACATGCAAGTGAAGTACAATAAGGGCATGTAGATGCACTTTAGCTATGTCCTCTGAGATGGTAGGTATTCTGGATCCCATGTATCATTAAAAAACATCACATACAATGTGAAAATTATGCATTATTGGTTGAGGTATATATTTAAAGTTGCATGTATCATAAGAAGCATTTTACTCAAAATACAGATGTGCAAACACTGGTGTAGACCCACATTTGCATATATAGTCAAAAGAGCATCTTTTTCACTTAACTTTACATCAGCCCCTATATATTTAGGGAATGAAAACCATTGATTTATTAATGTGGTGTAGCTTTATGTTCTATGTTGGTATCAGTTACTCATACACTGAATTTATTTAATTAACTATTTAAGCCTACTTAGTCTATGTGTCTTCACAAATTAACCCTAAGGCCAGTTATCGACTGGTGTTTACAAAGCACAAGTTAAAACACCAGTAAAAGGTGTTTGGTATACAGTTGTTAGTTTTAAGCTTTACTCGTAATATGGATTCATTGGTGGTTACTTTTATTGATACTTGGTGCACGAACGCTCAGACTGTCCCAGAATCAGCAATCTGAACAGCTGGCTGTGACTGGTGTTACCTTAGTTACTTAACAATGAATACATCTTTTCTACCACCACAAAGGATTTATAATGGTGTCCTTACGTTCACCAGAACCACTTATTAATGTTTCACACTTAAATCACATACACCTGTAGCATGAGCCTCCCTGGGTGTCGTAACTTCACAAAGAAATACGCTAGATTAAATATGTTTAATCTGAAAAATATTTCCAAGGCTTCTTTACAAAAAGGTAATAAACAGACATACAATAGGTTTTGCACAAAAGAGTTTCAGAAAATAAAATAGGAAATAAAACCAGAGTCCTTACTTACAAGTTCAGGATTTGGCGTGTGAGGAATACACATTGTGGAGAATGGCATTTTTCAGCTTTGACAGGCCCCCTCAAAGAAATGAACAATTTGATGTCTAAGAGCAGAAGATTTTAAACCCTTTTTCCTTATAACTCTCATCCCCACTTTTGGAGTTTAGCTGTCAATAAAGACAGATTGATCTCCCAAATGTCTCAGGGCTTCAAAGTGAGCTAGGGATGTCTGGAGATGGAATGTTCATAAGACCTTGAGTTCTCACCTGTGCTCCTTCTTGCTGGACTAGATGGTTCACAAGTTTTGGTTCAAACTCCCTCAAGATCCTTATCTATCCCGGGCCTGGCTAGTTTCAAAAGATTACTGGTACTTGCATAAGTTCAAACTCATGTCATCTAGCAAAGCACACGTTGAGATTATATTACTAGGTTACATACAATATACATTGTCATACATGAATTCAACAGAAAATAGCAATCAGTCATTAGATATACTACATAGTCGCCACACTTGGTAACAATAGTCACAAATTTTGGAAACAAACTAGACAAATCTGTAAGATCTATGTCCATAATGAAGTATATCAGAAATCATTATTTCTGGTTTACTCTTTGATTAAACTCTTTTTAATATGAATGAATGCGATAGCTAAATACTTGCTCTGAGGTTTATTTACTAACATTGCTCAAAGGTGCAATTCTGCACTAAAACCATAGCAACCAATTAGCAATAAACTTTTTTCTGTCTAGTGCAATTCAGACAATGAAAGAAATGTGTGGTTGATTACCACCTTTGACACTAATTGATCCTCATCATCATCATCATCATCATTTATTTATATAGCGCCAACATATTCCGTAGTGCTTTACAATTAGAGACAAACAAAGTAATAAAGCAACTGGGTAAAAGAGGTATGAGGGCTCGCAAGCTTACAATCTTTCATTTTATGTTATGGTATTAGTTTTCTCAATACATTTGATCATATTAAGAAGGTTGACTTATAAAGAGACAGACTCTTGAGTGATACTGTTATTTAGAAACACTTTTTATTTTGCCACAATTACAATTTGCTTAGAACATTTTACTGAACTGTTTTGTAGTAGTGCAGGTGTTTGTTCTGTTACCACTTATCTTGCTGGTAGTCTTACTCTGAGACATTCCTGTTTCCCATACAGACAAATAAAAGGGTACCCGCAACCTATCTGTTTTGTTGATGATAACAAGTAAGATTACCTTCTCCAGGTGATGTTTGTTTTGCTTTTAGACTTTATTTTAAAGGGAAACAATTATTTCAAATACATTTCTATTAACCAAGCCATGTCCAAATTCTAATACAAATGTAAAAGATCACTTAGAAAAGCAATTGCCTGCAGATAATTCTCATTTTTATCTGTCACCATGGTATAACGTTTTACGTTGTTACGTTTATGCATTGTCAACAGCCACCAATTGTCATATGAAAAATCTAGGAAAATCTAGGAACAAATGAGTTTGCATTTGTATATCTGCAGATTTTGTCCAAGAAATTATGTCATGGAAGTTCCCATCCTGTCCTCTTCACTAGGAAGTCTATGAGACCTATTCCAAATTTAGGAATCTCTCAGTCATTCTGGGAGAGTGGGCAAGTATATTTTATTTAGTCTTCAGTCCCACAAATTGGGACCTCTAGGGCAGAGATATCCAAGTTCAGTCCTCAAGGGCTACCAACAGATCATGTTTTCAGGATTTCTTTAATAATGCACAGGTGAGTTAATCTATTTGGCTGGGTCAGTAATTATCCCACCTGTTTCTACAGACAGAAATACTGAAAACATGACCTGTTGGTAGCCCTTGAGGACTGAACCTGGTCAATGTCAAAACTGTATAGCTTTAAATCATGGTAAAACAAGATTTACAATTTAACTTATATGTTCCATGTGTTTAGTCTCAATCTTAATGTAAATTTAATTGTGATTATTTTTTATATTATTTATTAATTTTTATTATTTAAACTTGTTCGAGCATCTGCTATGACATGTGTTTTTGAGAACACCTAATCTAGTGTATTCTCTCTGTTTCCTTCATGCAAGGTGCCTGGTGAGGATTAGACAGTATTTGCATACATGTTTCATTGTTAAACATAGAAAGCCTTTCCATTAGGTGAAAAACATCTAACCTCTGAGTGTTTTTTTCCAGGATAGCTATTCATGTGAAACCCACAGTCTTTGTTTTGATCAAGAATGGAAGTAAAGGGATTAAAAGAATCAGAACAGTGATTTGTAATTGGTCTCTAGACTTTTCTACTGACTTTGGTTAGATACAAGCCAGCAAGTAAAGACTTTAGCACTGTAGCTAAAGATTTCTCTTCTAGCCCTGGGATTATAAGAGTTCCTTAACCTTGAGCTTTTCAACTTGTCAGGATAAAACCACACTTTTAACACCTAGCATGCTTCCTGCATTTCTGAATAATAGCTGATAGCATTTGAATTAAAAAAATGTATAATAATAATTATGATATTTTGCTAAATTAAAGGAAAAGATCACCTTTGTGAACTTTGTCTAGGGATTATGAGGCTCAGGTAGAGGTGGTTGCATATATACATATAGAAAGTACTTAAGGAAAAGACACACATAAAAAAGTGTATTTACACTTTTTATGTGTGTACATATGTTGAGGCAGACACTTCTCAAGATGCATCCAGTACAAAAGCAGTATTTGTGCTAGGCATACATTAGGCGTAACATTTGCGTATACTTTATATACCTCTGGATAGCGTAGAGATGTAGATTGACAGTGTTAGTAGTAAATCCTACTATACATGTAACTAATACAGGTAAATAATAATATAATAAAGTGTCATATACACAAAGAAATATAGTGTCTTGACAGTGTTTTACTAAACATAAGAGTTGCAATTTCAATATAAAATGTAATTAAATAACACATGAACATACTGGTTGGTGCAGTCTTTATAAACTGGAATTGTTAGAGATCCCCTGTTGTCTTAACAAAGAATTCTTTAGGTTGAAATGCCTTGACGGGGAGAGTGTGTACGCTCCCAAAGGATCCTCTATGTAGTGTATTGTGTGAGACTCGGGCATAGACTCATCAGTGTGCACTTGGTGTCTTTTTTTCACCTGGGATCTGGTAGGAAGCAAACTACTTAAAAGATGTTTACATGCATGTTGATATACTTTTTATGTAAGTGTGTGTTTTTTTTAAATGTTATTATCATTTAATAAACAATAATGCACTGTGAGAGGTTCCATATCTCTTTATACTATCTATGGATTTGTAAGAAACTTCTTTTGGAGAATTGTAATCCTTTGGTTTTGACTAATATATATTGTATTTAAAGTGCCTGTACATCCTACTTCTAGTAACTGTGTTTAAATAAGGGTGATGATGACAAGTGGATAAACATATAAATTGTGGTTTATGGAAATTAAATCACTTGGACTTCAAGATATTATCAGGTCACAAAGATAAAGGCAGTCACAGATATCACTAAGGTGGTGTGTTTCTTTTTTGATGTTCATAGCTACTGCACTATATTTGTTTTCTTTCTAGGTCTTTTTGGCGGAGATAATAACATAGAATAATTGACTGCTTCATCATCTTTATAATATTTTAAAAAAAATCGAGAATTTTGGAACATTTCTTTACTTATATCTCCAAACTGCAGAAAATGGTGCTTACAGGCTGGTAGCACCTGTTTCTTTTCCTATCTCTTTTATATGTTGATCTTACATGGCCTGCATCCTAAAGGGTACATTTTATATATTGCACCCACTTCTGTTGTTTACATATTTAAAATCAAAATGTCCGCTAATTAATGTGAAGACGGCTGCAACTTGATATAATATAGTCTATAGTTGCCTACTCTCCCGGAATGTCTGGGAGGCACCCGAATTTCTGTGAGTCCTCCCAGACTCCCAGGAGAGCAGGGCAACCTCGCAGTTCTTGGTTATTTCTTTACTTAAAGGGTGGGGCTTAAGACGTTATTTGCATCATTGTGTCCCCATAATTGAGTCCTGAAATAGGTTAGAAAATGTGATGTCAGTTTAGGGGGCGGGGCCAAATGATGCATTTCATGGAGCCCTGCCCCTACACTCCCACTTTCCCCCTCACGATCTCCCAGAGCACAACTTGCCAAAGTTAGAAAGTATGATACAGCCAAAGTTGGAAAGTATGATACAGATTTCACTACTGTCAGCTGGAGGGGTCAGTATGCAATCAGTTAATCAGAAGCGGCTAGATAGTGCTGCTGATAGTCATCATCATCTTCATTTCAGATCATTTCATCAGCCCTCCACCACCCACAACAGATACACCTCCTAAAAGGCATTTCTATGGATGTATCCATGTTTAAATGTCGCAATTATGTGAACAGGCATAAGGCATAAGGAGAAGCAAAATACCCAATAAACTATATATGGACGTAGTCATACACATTTGGGATGCATAAGCATATCTTATGGGTACTTAAAGGGACAGAGACCTAGGAAGGTGGGCAACTTAAGTTGAGAGGTGACAAAGCTAAAATACATATTTATAGAAGGAACAACATGCCAGGTACAGATGGTGACATCAGTAAACTTAGGTATGTGGGAGACTTTTTCTTAGCCGAAGAACATAAAGAGACAGATTAAGATACCAAGTAGTTGGTAAAGACAACACAACATGAGCAGCAAGTGACTTTGACAACAGACTCAGAGCAAATCATCCCAAAAGTGAGCATTTGAGGTGAAGTTTTTATATATAAAATGAATTCAGTAGAGGTACAGTGGCAAGGGGGTGCATCAGTTTCTGGTGGGGGTTAAAAAATGGATAGCCCACACAGAATTTAAGGAAAAATTTAAACTTTTTGCAGGATTATTGTCAAGACCACAAAATATGTTGAAATCAACTAATTTAGCATGATAAAGATTTTCCATCCTTAACCTGGGCAACTAAACACCATGAAAACACACTGCTAAAGCTATACAACTATACAAATAAAAAGATTGATGGCATTGTAAGCTTGAGTTTTTGAAAAACAAGGTGAAGTTGCTGCCAGTTAAATGCTATAATTGCAACAAAAAGTAAGCAGATCCTATCAATATAAGAAATCTGAAAACAAAGGAAGCCAAAACAAAACTGTAATCATTCAGTAGCTAGGGAATTTCCTGAGCCTGAACCTTCTAGGTTTCAGCAATGAAGAGAGGTGGTGCCTACAGTTGCTAACCTAGAGGCAGTGATTCCTCTTTCACCTGATGATCCAATGATTAACATAAATGTTAATGGCCAAGATTATCCCTGTCTGGTGGATAATGTGGCCACCTTATCAGTATTGAATGTCTCTAATAATTTTCAGGTGCAAGAGTATCTGCTACTGAAGTCTTAAATACTCCTTTGGCTACACCCAGGGCCGCCGAGAGGGGGGGGGGGAGTGGGTACTAATTACCCAGGCCCGGGCACACCAGGGGGCCCGGCCCAGGCCCTCACTGTTCACTTTTTTTTTATTTCCTTTTTTTTTTTCTTTAAACACTTTTTTACTTTTTTTTTTTTTGCCCCCCCGGGAGGTGGGGGGCCGGGGGTCCTGAGGTTCGGCGGTATGGCGGTTCGTGGCTCCGCCCCTTCGTTGGTGGGGGGAGCAGGGATTTAAAAAGAAAAAGAAAGAGAGATACTCATGTGATCGCGGCGCCGGCGTCCCCTCCTCCTTCCTCTCTGCTCTGTTTACACTGACTGCCGGGTGTGATGTCATCAAGTCACACCTGACAGTCAGTGTGGAGCAGCGCAGAGAGGACCAAGACAGAAGAAAGAAGCAAGAAGAGAGAAGACAGAAGAGAGGAAAACAGCTAATACAAATGTAAGTAAAAAAAAAAAAGGGAGAAACAGTGTGAGGAACAACGGGGAGAGAGAGAGGCACAGTTTCAGGAAAAAAGGGGGAGAGAGAGGGGCACAGTTTCAGGAAAAAAGGGGGAGAGAGAGCGGCACAGTTTCAGGAAAAAAGGGAGAGAGAGAGAGGCACAGTTTCAGGAAAAAAGGGGGAGAGAGAGGGGCACAGTTTCAGGAAAAAAGGGGGAGAGAGAGGGGCACAGTTTCAGGAAAAAAGGGGGAGAGAGAGGGGCACAGTTTGAGGAAAAAGGGGCGAGAGAGAGGCACAATATGAGGGAAAAGGGGGAGAGAGAGAGAGAGGCACAGTATGAGGAAAAAAAGGTGGGGGGGGGGCAGCAGAAAGGCACCGAGTGATGGAGAGGGGGGACAGGATGGCACAGTGATGGAGAGCGAGGGCAGCATGGCACAGTGATGGAGAGCGGGGGCAGCATGGCACAGTGATGAGAGGGGGGTGCAAGATGGCACAGTGATGGAGAGCGGGGGCAGCATAGCACAGTGATAAAAGAGAGGGAGGGCAGCATGGCACAGTGATGAAGGAGAGGGGGTGCAGGATGGCACAGTGTGATGAAGTCAGGGGGGGGAGCAGCATGGCACAGGGTGATGATGGGGGCCAGGTGAAGGGGGGAAAAGCAGCATGGAGGGCGCAGTGTGATCATAAGGGGGCACAACATGGTGATGAAGGCGTACAGTAATGTGTATGTGATGGCACAGGGGGCTTGTGGCAATGTAGTGTGAGGTGGGTGGTAGCTAATTTATGGGTGCAATTTTGTTTGTGGGGTAATGGTTGGGCAATTTTATAGTGCGGACTATTAATTTAAGATGGGGTGGTTTGGGCCTACTGAATGTGGGGGAGAATGAGGTCTCTTTATTAAATGTGCCTATGAATTATTTAAGGTCAGTGATGGTTGCTGGAAATAGGTATATTTCTGAAATGTAAATAGTATTAATTTATTGCTGGGGCTGTTTGTAGGGAGGGAAATAGGTTTGTTTATTAAATGTGAATACTATTATTTTAATGTTGGGGCTGGACGAAGGCCTAATTATTAATCGTGGGTGCTATTGATTTAACGTCGGGGCTGGCTGTAATTTTCTAAATGTACCCATTTTTTATTTCCAAATATGGCTCCCACCATTCCAGGATCCAGGCAAGCCGCAACTAAGGAAACCTGCAGCCACAGGTGTTGAAAGTGAAAAGAACAGGTATAGAGAGCAGGAGAGTGTGTGAAATGTTGTGATTCTAGTGGGACAATCCCAATGTTTGGTGACCGTTCAGTGGTGTACACAACAATGCCAGTTTTTTCTGTAAGAGGGTTTCCTGGGCACGCCAAGTGATTCATAGCCACGCTCCCAATTGTACGACCATGCCCACAATTTTTTGTGGGTGTGGTTGTACAATTGTGGGTGTGGTCGTACATATTTTTTGTGCCGCACCAAAATTTTGGGTCGCACAATTTTTTTTTTCTGTGCTGCACAAACAGTACTCGCATAGCGGCGGCACAACATTTTTAAAATTCTCAACTATAAGGGGGGCCCCATGAAGTTGTTGTACCGGGGCCCTGAATTCCTCTTGGCAGCCCTGGCTACACCAACTAGAACATGCCTGGACAAGTTGTGGCTCTCCAGATGTTGTGAAACTACAAGTCCCACCTCCTGGAGAGCCACATGATATGTCCACTTACTGCTGACCATTACTTTGTTGTCTACCACAGTTCTCACTAATTATTTGGGCAGAGACTTAATATGCAGGTTAGGATACAATATTCAGTGCTCCCCAGATGAGGTCTTCCTCCATATCCTGGAGGAACATGTTGCTACTACCGATACCTTTATAGAACAAAAAATGTTTGTGATGGTAAAAACTTACTGGCACAAGTCCCTGAGTTCCTATGGTCCCAGGTACCAAATGATTTTGGAAAAATGCTGTACATTAATCCCATAAGCATCAATACTGACACAGCTAAATGGAAAATAATTTCTCCATACCCCCTAAAGCAGTGATGGGCAACATGAAACACTTCAGATGGCCCTCTAAGCTTCAAAAGGGACTCAAATTACCCTTCATCTCAGTAATCAAAACATTTGACCAAAGAAAAAGACCCATATTTGTAATAACATATCATCAGACATTTTAAACAAGTGTTACAAGCTATAACAAACAAATATGTCAGTAAACCAGGAAAGAGCTGGAGGTCGCAGGTCAAGACTCAGAGGGTCACATGTGGTATTATGGCTGCCTATTGCCCATCACTGGCCTAAAGCCAGAACCAGAAAATGACACACAACAGTTATGAGTGACCTATTAAATCAAGGAATCATTATTCCCAACCTCATCCCTGTAAACACGCCCATTTTTCCCATAAAGGGAATAGGAAGAGAGGAAATAGGAAGACACCTGGCAGGTTGTCCAGGATCGAAGGGCAGTTAACAACTACTGATTCATTCTGTATCAATAGTGACAAATTCAGCTGCAATTCTATCACAAATCCTATCACAAGCAACTAATTTTTCTGTCATAGCTCTATATTCTGCATTGCTGGCATACCTGTGTTCCCTAATAGCCAATATTTGTTTGCATTCACCTACAAGGACTAACAGTACATTTGGACACAGTCCCACAGGGCTACTGCAAGAATCAGTCACTGTTCAGCCAGGCACTACATAGTCAGTTGCAAAATCTAATTTCTATACTTGGGTCTACATTGATTCCATATGTGGATGGTTTACTCTTATGCTCCCCCAATGAAGTTTAGTTTCAGAATGACACAAAACAGCTGCTTATTTTTCTAGTTGAAAACAGCCATAAATTGTCAGAAGACAAGATAAAATTGTGCAGGCCCTGAGTTGATTACATAGGACACTGCATCTTCTCCTGTCTTCTCTTCAATTCCAGTGTATACAATTCCAACTGCCAGGGAGAAAGCTAGAAATTGGACTCATCTATTTTCTTGGAACTGTTCAGTATCCTATGTTACCCAAAATCAATATCTTTGGTTGATAAAAACGTTTGAAACACCTGACAGAGTCTTGCTGCTTATAAAACACTTTGCAATCATGATATCTCTTTAACTAACAAATCAATAGAAAACTAGCTTACCTATGAGCCAATGTCACAATTTAGAGCTAGCGATATAGTATTTCCACTCTTTAAACTCACTAACACTTGTCCAGAAACAGATTGCAACACATTCACCCTAAGACAATGGTATTCTGCTCCAAGGGTAGTAGTATATGGTACTTTGTATATATTAGCTAGAGGGTTGTATTTCACATGTGGAAAAAAAGCCTATACCTGGCAACCAGCAGGAACAAATGGTACCTGCTTTCTGGATATAGGCAGGAACTTCTAGAAACACACATGAACATCTTTTAAGTACGCTAGGGATAACCTACAGGAACAGCAGGTATGATATTTAATATTCCAAAAGTAGGCATAGGCATGTTGTCTGTAAGACTGCAAGAATAATCTGAGATACTGGACAGAATAATTAATGTTACTGAAGATGATTTAGGCAAACTCAATGAAGAGGTAACACAAATACAGAAGGTTATACCTAAGAGAATAGAAAGGAATTCGGTGTGTCATCTCCTTGCTATAAAGGCCATACTCTGCTGACTTTCCATACCTTACCATTTATTGCATCACTTAAATGTGTAACCCATGTTAAATTGAAACCACTTCATTCCACTTGCATGTTCTCAGTTGGTTTTTATATTGGGAATCCTGACACTATGGAATGAGCTTAGATTAAGTAATATAGAAAGTGAGAATTAGGAATCCCATTTGGTTCTGTACATTAAGCATAGACATACAAATTCTTCCCCACAATACCATTTCCCTTTCATTATTTTCTTTAGTCATGCAGGATGATTTAATTATATTGGTGGTCAAAATTGATCAAAGGGAGAAATGATGAGGGAAAATGTCAACCTGACTGTCACACTATTGACACCTAGGGCCTGATTCATTAAAGAAAGTTAAGCAAAAGTAAATAAATAAAGCAAAACCATGTGCATTGGAGGGGAGGTAAATTTAAAATGTGATGGCAGATTTATATTTGGGGTAAGGCATGTCCTGGATCCACCTTAAATTTCAGTGTACAAATAAGCTATCAAGTATTTGTGTGCTACATGAAAAAACAGACAGTATATAGCTTATGTGCAAAATAATAAACTAATTTGCACCCCCTTGCATTGCAACAAGGTTTTGCCCAGAGTAAGAAAACTTACTAAATTTTTTGCTTAACTTTCCTTATTGAATCAGGCTCCTAGTCACTATTGTCTCAATGTACATCTTTATAATATTTTGTGTTTAAACCTGTAGTTTTAAGAAGGCGTCTTTCATTTATTTATGAACAGCTACTTCTCCAGTAAAACCTGGACAACTTGTACAAACACCCATCGGTAGCATCCTTGTCTTACCCAAAATTGTGGATATCTGTGCAAAGGTGAACTGTCATTTTGAGGTGATTTCCTGTTTGACATGTATACCAACAAATCAGCAAATTCTCTGTTCTTTGATTTTATTATAAATATGGTGAAATGCTTTAATAAAATACACATCTCTCTTGCAAGAGTTAAGGTGTCCACACTTGTGTGATATAAACAACTTCATACTTACTTCAAGATTAGGTGGCAAACAATTATTTGCTATCTCATATTATTATTGTTTATTTATATATATAACACAACTATATCATAGTACTCCTACAATCAGTGTATTCTGTCTTTCCCAGCAGCTAAAGCAACCAAGTGTTGTGCAGAGTTTCTCTGCTTCTCTGACTGGCTTCAGAACTTCTAGTCAGACAGCAGGTTCTCTTGCTGTGTCTCTCTCTCCCCTTTTACAGGCTCGTGTGCAGAGAATCCTACAAATACTTGCCTAACACTGCACTGCACCATATCCAGAGCTATTTGCCCTTCGGACAGTCTGTTTGTACCAGCTTGCATTGCTATACATTGCTGGCACCAGGGCCTGATCAATAAGCTGATCAGGCTCCAGCCTGGGGCGCTAGAGCCTGGGGGGCACAGCATTGCAGAGATTAATTTTTTTCCCCTGCCATTTCTTTTATTTAATATGGCAGCGATGGGGCTGGAATCATTGGGACCGCCCCTTGTCTAAAGGGGGCGGCCCGACTGTCACTACTACATGACGAGCAGTCTAGCAGCTGTAAAAAGACCCAAAACAGGCATCACACCATTGGGGGCAGGGGCAAAAGTGACGTGAAGCCCCACCCCTTCACCCATAGACTCCTTCGGAAATCCAGGAGCTCTCAGACATGACCAGCATAAAGTTGGCAAGTATGACCTAACTTCCAGTGCACACATTTTCTTTATATATAATATCACCTTGCCACTGAATGATATAAAACCCAGAGCAATATAGCAAAAAAGCAGTTATATGACAAGGTGAGGAAACAAATGTTGTGCTACAATACTTAAATAAACCCCACAGTAACTGCCCACTGTTTAGTATAGTGAGGTATTATAAAGAAGAGGGATATTTGCACTTTTCACTACTGTATGTAGAATATATATACAATTGCTCTGTATGTAGATTATATACACTTGTACAACTGTGGGTGAATAGGTTATTTTGCACTGAAGAATCCTTGTAGACAGAGACCAGATTTTAAAATCACTTCTCTGATTAGGAACCTTTCATGTCTTTGTTTCAGCATTTGTTTCACTTATTCTGCCTTTGTATAGGGCAGGGGCCTGTCATCCAGAGAAGTTAAAGCTCTTCTTTATTCATAGGGCAGGTGCAGAGTTTGTGGACATAACACAGACAGTGTGACCACCCAGTTTAAAAAAAAAAATCTATTTTTTTACGTTCAATCTCCAAAGTCTGTAATTTATTACATTCTTTTAATGGTATTCAGACCTCAAAAGCAAAAACTGATGTTCTTTCTACTTGTTAAAACTAGCATTAAGAACTAGAAAAATATGAGCCTTCTGTGTGGAAGTTGTTAGTTTTGAAAATGATCATTACAGCACATAAAATGGTTATCACTTCAACATGGCAGGAATATGACTACATGTCCAGAAATTACCCTGCTTCTGCTAGCCATTGATAACTTGGTGGTTTACAGTGATGCTCAACCTCTTCTTCAGCTGGGACCACAAGTGTCATTATTCTGAGTCCACGGGGATCAAGGTACCATTGTTGTCAGGCGCGGGCTGACGGACGTCAGTCCGGGGGGCACACGCCGCACAGGTGGCCGCATCACATGACACGTCATGCGGCCATCAATGACGCAGCCACATCACGTGTTATGTGAAGCGGCCGCCTGCACGGCCGCTTAAAATTTATATTACTTCCGGGGGGCGGCCAGCCCTAAAAGCCGTGATTCTGAGCGGCACGGGGGGATCGATGCCCCCCTGTCCCCGGCCCAGCCCGCCCCTGATTGTTGTAGAAACTCAATTTACAGTGTATCATTGTTCTGAAAACCCAAGTGTCAGTGTTTCATTGTTCTAGGAACCCAAGTATCATTATGCTGAGACCTCAAATATCAGTATGTGCCTCTGTTCTAGGACCAAAGTGTCAGTATTTTATTGTTATGAGACCCATTGTCCTGAGAGCAAAAGTGTCAGTGTGTCATTGTTCAGGGAACGCAAATGTCAGTGTGCCATTATTCTGCAACTCAATTATCAGTGTGCTATTGTCCTGGGAACCAAGGTCATTGTTCTGGGAATGCATTGCTTTAGGACCTAAGCGTCAGTGTTTCATTGTTATAAGACCCAAAGTGTCAATGTCATTGTCAAGAGACACCTACTGTCCATGTGCCATTGTTCTGAGACCCCAGGGTGTCAGGGAGCCACAGTTTTGAAAACCGAAGTCTCAGTGTGCCCTTGTTCTAGGAAACCAAATGTCAGTGTGTCATTTTTCTGGGAAAACAAGTGTCAGTGTTCCATTGCTCTGGGAACTCAAATGTCAGTGTGCCATTGTTCTATGAACCAAAGTGTCAGTGTGCTGTTGTTCTAGGACCCCAGTGTCAATGTATCATTGTTCTGGTATCCCAAGTGTCTGTATGCCATTGTTCCGGAAACCTAAGTTTCAGTGTGCCATTGTACTGGGAACCAAAGGGTCAGTATACCATTGCTCTAGGACCAAATTGTCTGTTATAAGACCTAAACTTTAAGTACCAGTGTGTCATTGTTTTGAGACACCAAGCATTAGTGTGATAATCTTTTGAGTTTCCAGACACATTTAGAAGATGTTCCTTAAAAGCCTTCAGAAGAGGAAATAGATTTTCACATACACTCAAAATGTGTATATACACTTGTGTTTCTGCAGCTATATTTTGAGATGCATATATTTTAAGATACATGCAACTCTGAATCTAGCGTATGGATGCCTCCAATGTAAAAATGTGTCATCAAGCTCAGAAGTGTTAGTGTGCCATTTTTGTTAAAATTAAAGGACCCCTAAAATAGTTTATTGGATTAGAAATAAGCACAATTTTTTAAACTGTTCAGCCCCACCATATGGTCTCAACCACAATGCAGCAGAATGAATTGACTGTAATCACCCAAGCTCTTTTCATAGACTATGAATTCTGCAAAATGTGAAATTTCAAATACAGTGCAGAATATCATTCCATGAAATCGTAAAAGTGGAAAGATTGTAAAGAATTTAGCACAGAATCAAAATGGCCTGTTCTGCAAGATTTGATTCGCATGACAAGAGCTTGAGGTTACCAAATAAATCTGACTTTTTTAATCTGGAAAGGAGAAAGAAGGAAAATTGATGTGTGGGTATAACAGAGTTTCATGGGTTTTGTGACCTGTATTTGTGATAAGTAATACTACATATGTATTGTTCATTTTGCAGTGAACACATATAATCGCAGCATGTATTCAATGTGTAATTCAAAAAAGTTGGCAACTGTCCCTAGTGAAAATGAATATTTAAAATCCCTAAGAACACAATTTTAAGTCTGTAACTATCGTTTAAAATTATGATTCTCTGATGTAATCGCTGTGGTTCCAAAGCACATAGGTTTTATTCACAAATAGAATACAAGGCAAAGTTTGGTATACATAAGCATACGCCTGCTAGCACTAGCACAAGCTTCTATAACACTGCTCTGGTTTTCAAAGCTAGGGTTTAAAAATGTATACACTGTACAGTTGTTAAAGGCAGTGACATCACAGAAATACACAGTTACAGTATTAAGGTCTTCATTCATAGGCTGAAGGGTCTTGACCTCCCAGGAACTCATCGTGGCATTGGTAGATTCCTCTGGTCATTGTTCCTTGAAACTGCCAGCTGTTCTTCTCCAGATTCCCGCCTCTATACCTGTATAAACTGTTTTTTATGATCCCTGTGAGATGGCTTACAGCGCTGCTGCGCTGAGGATATACCTGGCGACAACGCTCCTTCAGCTCCTCCGCTCGGTCATCCGAGGGGGAGAGGATTGAGGCAAAGGCGGCGCCCGCCATCTTGGACATCTTCTACTCCCCGCGGATGTGAGGTGAGGTGGTAGAACTCTCTATTAAAAGTGTGTTCCGCCTGGGGCGCAGTTAATTTCAAGGCAGCGCTTTTTCTTCGGTGCAATCACCTTGGCGCCTTTGTCAGACGGAGTGAGGAAGGAGAGCATCTTTGGGCACAAAGGGTTTTGCCTGTCAGCGGGGGCGCTTATCTGTGTCTTTTAAAGTAAGTCAATGCTTTGAAAGTATTCAATGGATACAGTTTATGTGCCCTAATACGTCAAAAGGGTGTTAGGGTGATGGTGCTTTGGGATAAAACTCTGTCTACTTTCATGGAAGCTGGGAGAGCACTGTGAGACATTTGCCCGCCATTTTATGCACCTGCAAGCTGAATCTGCAAGAGCTACTTGCAATCTGCTTTTAAAATAGAGCACTGCAGTCTGTGTTAAGCAGCAGCTCTCAGCTGTATTATACAAAGTCATATCTGCAGGGCCGGATTAAGGAAATGGAGGTCCCTGGGCTAAGGGCCCCTCCATTCCCCCGTGAGGCCCCCAATGTGAGCCACCCGCCGCCCCCCCCATACCTCATGAGGGCCCCCCCCAAGCGCTTACCTGTCACTGTAGTCCTCCGTTCCCGGCGCGCTGTAAGCTCCTTACTGAGAAGATCTCGTGAGAGTTCACTCGCGAGATCTCCTCAGTAAGCAATTTACTGAGCGCCGGGGACGGAGGACTACAGTGACAGTGCTCAGCAGCATTGATCGGGCTGGGGGCGCCCCCGCCCCAGGACCAATCAATAATGCTGCTGAGGACTTTGAAGGGCCCCCTGGATGCCCGAGGCCCCTGGGCTATAGCCCAGTTAGACCTCGGGTTAATCCGGCCCTGCATATCTGTCGTGCTGATCAGCTCAGCGAACAACTGTGTAAGAGAGTGACGGTGGGATATTCTCTGTGGGGAGCTGACCCTGTATTACTATACTGTATCTGAGCCTCGGGTGAAGGGTCAAAACAAGGGGAGGAAGAAGGAAAGAATAAGTCTGGACATTTATTGTTGTTAATCTGATATAATATATCTGCAACACTATGGGAAAGCACAACCCTGCAACAGCTGCGGCGGCTAAATTGGAGCGTTACGCTCGCCAATCTACATCAGCTGCTCCTAAAGATGCTGGGCAACTAGCTGCTGCACCGGAAAATTCACCTAATCTGAGTCCGCAGCCCACTGAAATTCCTCCTTCTCTGCAGCAGATACTTCAAGCTATAAATACAAGTGAAAAGAAGGTCACGGATAGGATAGGTGAGGTGCAGGCCGACCTCTCTCTCATCCGACATGATCTTCAAAAAACACGTGAACGGCTGGGAGAAGAATTTCATCCTTGGAAGACGCTGGCGCTCCTGTACAGAGACAGATAGCGGATTTGGCGACTCAGCTAAGCCAGTGCAAGCAGAAATTCTCTGATATGGAGGGGCGCTTAAGGCGTAGTAACCTGAGATTTGTGGGTCTTCCAGAAAAATCTGAGGGTCAGAACCCCGAAGCCTTTTTGGAGAATTGGTTGACGCAAGAGTTCGGGAAGGAAGCCTTCTCCCCTCTGTTTTCAGGAGCTCCACCTCGTACATTCATTGCAAAGATCCTACATTTCAAGGACAGAGATGCCGTCCTTCGCCTGGTGCGACAACAGGGTCCTTTAAAATATAACAATTATACTGTCTCAGTTTTCCCTGATTTCGCCATGGATGTACAGAAGTCCAGATCCCAGTTTGGTGCTGTTAAAAGAAGATTGAGAGATCTACAACTGCCATACGCTATGTTATTTCCTGCAAGATTGCGCGTATCAGCGGATGGGAGGCAACACTTCTTCACCATATGGTACAGAAGTGCTTGGAAAGGCGGCATCCTTTATATCCCTATCGTCAGATACACCTGTCATCTGTATGGGGGACTTTAACAATGTACCCTATGTTGGACAGATGGAGAGAGACTCTTGGTGCAAGACCATTAGGTGGTTCTGGTCCTACTGCATTTTCCAAACTTCTTCAGGAAATGGGGCTTGTGGATGTATGGTGAGTTCGTAATCCAGATGTGCAACAATTCTCGTGCCACTCTATCACACATAATACTCTCTCTCGGATAGATCTTATCCTCATGTCTCCCATTTTTTCACCTCTAGTCTCCAAAATTGAATATCTGCCAAGAGGTATTTCAGATCACTCTCCAGTTTTAGTACAAGTGGACACTATGGTGCATAGGGGAACCCATTTTTGGAAGTTACACCTTGCTTGGTTGCAGCCAATGGTGGGAGGTGCTGATCTCATAGTATTATGGGAGGGTTATTTTGGGGATAACTCCAATGCCAATCCAGCCTTGTTATGGGATACATTTAAGGCCTTTTTGAGGGGAACACTTATAAAGAAGGTGGCAGACACTAAAAAATTCAATCGTTCAAATGAACTGGAAATGGAACAATCCTGTAGGAATTTAGAGTCTAGGTACTTATTGTCACGGTCAGTGGAGGACAGAGTCCAGTGGTTGGATGCACAGCAAAAATGGTCGGACTTTTTGTTGGATAAATCAAAAAGGAGGCTGCTATTCTCTAGACACGCACAATACTCGGTGGCTGATATGGGTGGTAGTTATCTGGCCTGTCTATCTCGGGAGGAAAGGGATAGCAGAGTAATCACAGCCATTTATGATCAAAATGGAGTGAAACAACACACAGGGGTGGATATTACCAACTCCTTTTTGCAATATTACAAAGAATTATATGCTTCTAAAGTGTCCTTTACAAACTCAGAGCTTCATTCATATTTAGATTCTATCCAAATCCCTAGTTTGACTAGTGAATCTGTTGCCTTATTGGACGCCCCTCTCACAGTTGAAGAAGTTGAATTGGCTATTAAATCCTTTCCCAATGAGAAGTCCCCGGGGTCAGATGGCATTCCAGGGGAGTTGTATAAAAAATTTGATACGTTTTTTGTCCCACAATTACATGCTCACTATGCCAGAGTTCTGGAATCGGATGTAATGCCTGCCACAATGTCAGAGGCTTTAATTGTCGTATTGCCCAAACCAGGGAAAAATCCTTTATACACAGATTCATATCGTCCAATTTCTCTACTGGGTTCTGACGTTAAAATCCTTGCTAAAATCCTGGCGACAAGACTTAACTCGGTTATTACAGAAATTATTTATCCCGACCAGACGGGATTTATGCCGGGCAGATCGACTACGGTTAATTTGAGGAGCTTATTTTCACACTTGCAGGTGGCTCACCTTGTTGAGCTGGGGGCTGCGGGGGTATCTCTAGATGCTGCCAAGGCCTTCGACTCGGTGGAGTGGACTTATCTGTGGGAGATGCTGATTAGGTTTGGCTTTGGTCCGACATTTATCCGTTGGCTTCAACTGTTGTATAGCGCTCCTGTGGCGCGGGTATCTGTGAATGGATATACTTCAGCCTCGTTTGATCTGAGTAGGGGCACTCGTCAGGGGTGTCCTTTATCTCCAGCTTTGTTCGCTATAGCCATTGAGCCACTGGCATGTCTGATCCGTTCTCACCCGGGTATACGGGGTCTCCCTGCTGGGGAAGGTACAGATACCATTGCTTTATATGCGGATGACATGCTATTGTTTCTGGCCGAGACGAGTGGTTCCCTTGATAACCTATTGGAGACGGTTGACAATTATGGACGTTACTCAGGAGTTAAAATTAACTGGGATAAATCGGTTATTTTCCCAGTGCATGGTAATCTTCCAGCCCAGCTTCCATCGGAACACCCTCTTAAATGGACTCTCTGTTTTAAATACCTTGGCATTTGGGTCTCACCTAAGACAATGGATTATGTCAAGTTAAATGTTGATCCTATCACTCATTACTTTAAACTAAGATCTCACACTTGGAAACGCTTGCCATTGACTGTGACTGGTAGGGTTAATCTTTTTAAAATGATAATGCAGCCTAAATATCTTTATGTGCTGCAACACTCTCCCATATACATTCCGAATAAACACTTTCAACTCATAAACTCAATACTCTCCTCATTTATTTGGGGTGACAGAAGGGCAAGAATCAAACTTAGTACGTTATGTAAATCCAAATTTGATGGTGGCCTGGCGGTGCCTAATCTCAGATTATATTATATGGCAGCTCAGTTGTCACAATTGATTGAATGGATGAGTGGATGTAGGGCCGGCTCTTTGTCGGGCCTTATCAGTGAGCGGGCGGGGCCTCAATTCACCCCACTGCAGGTGCTTTTGATGGGATGGATCCGTAAAATAGATGCTCCTATCATTACACAGGCTGTTAGGATCTTGAACACGGCACATAAAATTCTTGGGTGGAAAGGAATGGATGCAGATGTTCCGATTTGGTATAATGATAACCTACTTGAATTGCGCAAATTGAGTGGGGACTGTTTTTGGCGCCGTCTGGGTGTGTCTTCGTTAGGTCAGCTCTATGAATCAAATCTTTTTAAATCTTTTGACCAATTTAAAAGAGATTTCCAGATCCCCCAAAGGGCCTTCTTTCGCTATTTACAAATCAGGCATGCCACTCAGTCTCAGTTCGGGAATAACCCCCTTATATTGGCTACCTCCCCTGTTAGATCTCTGTTAGGGAGCTTGAAAGGTCGCAGAGTTATTTCCTCTGTGTACGCGGAGCTTAACCACCGCCAGACAAATAATAGTTTATTACCTCTTAAAATAAGATGGGAATCAAATATTGGTCCAGTTGATGAGGAGGAGTGGTGTGATATCCTAAAAACCATTAAACTAGCTACCGCTTTGGTTAGTTTTCAGCAGATTCACTTCTATATTTTTCATAGGGTATATCACACTCCTATGTCCTTGGCACAAATTGAAAGGTCTCGGAATACTGAATGCCCTAAATGTTCTCAGCCAGGATGTGACTTCTGGCACTTGGTTTGGGACTGCCAGGTGGTTCATGCCTTCTGGAAAAGAATATGGAGGTGTATTGTTGGGGTTGTACCCGGAGTCCCTCCTCTGGAACCTAAGTTATGCCTATTCGGGATATCATTAGAGGAAAAACTGAGCGTACCTCTTTACAAGTTTGTTTTCATAGCAATTACTTTGGCAAAAGTTATTATAGCACGCAATTGGCTCACAAATGTAAATCCAGACTTTCATAAGTGGAAGGCCTTGGTAAATGAGACCATGGATCATGAGAGATATACATATACTCTGCGAAGGGCTGAGCATAAGTATCATGAAGTCCAAATATAGATGAAAAAGGGTGGTCCAGGATGCCAGCTAATATAATGAAAGAATCTTATATGGTTTGGGCTTAACTATACTAACTACACTGGTTCTGCTCTGATAAATATTGCAAAACTAGGCGATATTTTGGATACTGATATCAGTAAAATATTCATGCATTCAATGAGGCTTATATGTATTAACTCTGTCAAAACTGGACCTGCTCCATTCTCGTCTTATTCTCGTCTTATCAACTTGTTAGATCTAAAAACTTTACAAGAATATCTGCTACTGCATTGATCTCTCCTTTCAGTGCTTTGATATTTGGCTGACATATGTTATGTAATGTTATGTTTTGTCTTTTCATTTAACTAATTTTGTTTTTGTTCTTGTACATGTTACTTTTATATGTACTAAAATTCAATAAAAAAATTACTTGATTTTAAAAAAAAGATACCAACTATAAGGATAAGGAGCTTATCTATACCAATTACCAATTCTTGTGCCCATTATGTTGGTACAACACTTATCATCAAACTGGGTGGCTAAGATCATACTATATTCAAAAGTAATTGTAATAAGATAATTTAGTACTATTCTATGCTATACTATTTACTGCTTATATGTTTACAGCTTCTTAGCCACATACTTGTATGTATCAGTGTACATCTTGGTAATATTGTAAATTTGTTTAGCCAGGGTTTGTATATATATTTATAATTTAGGGTCCCTGCGTAGTCGTAGTAAGGTCCAATGCAACCATGATCTGCAATCCTTTGAACTATGTAATTAAATTTGTAGCTAAAGTTTCTTTCCCTGGAATCATATTTCTTTTGTCACTGTATTCATACTGTGTATATATGTATGGAGGTGACCTTGTTCTGTGAATGTCAGTCATTTTATCATGAGAAACAGTCATTATTCCAGGAACTCTTCCTGCTTGAAAACATATACCGTTGGAGGTCGGAGTTAACCATTTGCACACCCTTCACCCACATATGTAATATACATAATCTGGATATAATGCACAATATAATCTGTTGTATCAATACACAATATTTTAGTAAAATTCCCCATGGTTAGCATTTCCATCTGTTTAAGGCAAGTCTCAGCTTGTATAACATTTAAACAGTAACCAAGAGGAACTTTCCACACTAGCACTCTCTTATGTCTGTTAACATAACCTAATTTATGATATACTTCAGCCTTTCTGGTTAACAGTTCTTTAATAATATCGGTGGGTCTTTCATCAACACTTGTGGGGTGGGCTATTGTCTCATCATTCCGTTTAACTTCCC
Organism: Mixophyes fleayi; assembly: GCF_038048845.1. Lineage (NCBI taxonomy): Eukaryota > Metazoa > Chordata > Amphibia > Anura > Limnodynastidae > Mixophyes > Mixophyes fleayi. The sequence goes on from NC_134402.1 coordinate 136,019,337, forward strand.
AATACTCAAGGTTCTTTGTGTGTGAAAAATGTAGACACAGCAGAGATCTGTTTACTGAGTATTGGTGAAGTTTCAAACTAGTCAAACTAGGGGACCTAATAATATTATATCTCCCTTCTGTTGGTCTCCTCCCACCACCGTAATTGGAGTACCTCAGATATGTTTAGTGGAGAAGGTACTAATCCTACATTATTTTGTCACTGATGCACATGAGAGCACAACTAGCATTCGGTTTGGTTTAAGACCTTACTCACCAATGAATGGTGAGAATGGATGTCCGCCCAGGTTCAAATTACTATTAAATCTCCTATAAAAGAGAATACTTATACTTCAGTGTGGGGAATGTTCTTATGTGTCTGTAGTCAATACATCTCCCAAGGAAGAGCCATTCCGGAGGTTCATATTCACATAAAGAAGGGAAAGAAAGTAGACAATAGTGTAATACTATAGATGTACTCTGATATACAGTCTGTTTGCAGATAGCAGCAGCAAAAGATTCACACTAAATTCAATAAACTGGTCGATCATCCCCAACTTGTTGTCCCCCAATGTCAGGCTACTCACAAGACAGTAGTAAAATATGGGCCTTGGAAACAATTATTTAAGCTTCTTCTGTTTGTTTCAATACCACATAGTCATGGCATCCAATATAATCTCCAAAAGATGTCATACATAAAATAAAACAAAGAAGGGGTTATCTAGCGTAATAATGTTTAATATATCAAATCGTATAAAATCACATAAAATGCACTCGTGATCATAAGCAGCCTGACATTGGGGGACAACAAGCTGTCTATTGTCAATTCTTTGTCAATTACTCTGTCCTCTGTTATCTACACGTGGGATGAAAAGATTTCTTATCTTGTCTGCTTTGTTATTGGGAACAGCTATTGTTCTTACTGGGTGTAATTCTACACTATCAATGCACCAAGGGTCAATAGCTGGAATTAATGTATCTGTACAATGGAAATCCCTGTGATTGGAGTCTGCAGCAGTAAATAAGGGTAGGACAGAATTCCCCTTTCATATTCTCTGAAAATATATATAAACTATTGCTGGGATTAAAATAAACTTACTACCACCCCCTTTACTAAAATTAATACATTTACTTTATTTTTTACTATCTACATAAAGTATGGGTGGAGCTGTTTTCTGCTCAAACTTTAAGCAATTGTATTTATCTTCCTGCGCTAATTTCTTGTATACCAAACTTTGCCTTCACACTGCCACAAATGTACACAAGTAATATGTTTAAGTTGCAACTTCTTTGAACTGAATATACAAATCTGGGGCCTGATTCATTAAGGATCTTAACTTAAGAAACGTCTCATTTCAGTCTCCTGGACAAAACCATGTTACAATGCAAGGGGTGCAAATTAGTTTTCTGTTTTGCACATAAGTTAAATACTGACTGTTTTTTCATGTAGCACTCAAATACTTGATAGCTTATTTGTACACTGAAATTTAAAGTTGATATTTGTGTGCTACATGAAAAAACAGTCAGTATTTAACTTATATGCAAAACAGAATACTAATTTGCACCCCTTGCATTGTAACATGGTTTTGTCCAGAAGACTGAAATAAGAAGTTTCTTAAGTTAAGATTGTTAATGAATCAGGCCTCTGATCTTTAAATGTATTCAATGTATCAGGATCAAAACTGCCAACACTAAGAAAAGGTCGCACACATTTAGCAGTTATTTTCATCCACTTCTCACAATACACAGTGGCATTCTTACCATATTTCTTACTCATAATATACATTGCAGACCCTTGGCATTCTGCTATGTTTGTAGCAGGCCCTTGGGTTTCTGCCATTTTTTAATGTGGCTCCCTGTGGTGTGTGTCTGGCTCCCTTAGTCTGTAAACCTGCAGAGCTCTTAGGGGAGGCCAAGAGAATAGCGATTCCTATTTATAGGAGTCCCAGACGTTATATCCTTTGGTATAACCAATACAGTCATGCACCCATGATTGTACGTCCGTGGAGCTAAACGTTTCTAAAGCGATATTCCCTCACTCTTCCGCCTTAGCGCTCTCTTCCACTGAGGACTTTTTTAATGGTTTATAAGCAAAATCACTAGACCAAATGGTTCTATGAACCGTCTGCGTAGCGTACAAATACAAATGCGAAACATGAGATAGTACGATCGACCAACCTTGTAGTGTGCCAATGCAAACGCAAAACACAAGACATTACAGTCGACCATCTGCGTAGCGTGCCAATACAAAAACAAAATAATAGTAAACCCATCTGTACAGCTTGCCAAAATAAACACTAAACATGAGACAGTATTATATAAACACTGGTATATAAACAACTGTCCGTGTTGCATGCCTATATAGCCTAATCTCTTTGCTATACCCCACACATACGTACATGCTCACAAACACACTTTGTTAGTAAAATTTCCTATGGTTGTCAACTTTGTTCCCTAGATATGTTTAACAATGTACTTTACTATTTTATAGCAAAACAAAACAACATTACTTAAATCTGTGGCAGTGTAGAAACATATTATGCACTATAAATCAAACAAACGCTGTGCATAGCAATTGCAAAACAGTATTATGTAACAGAAAATTTCCTTTGTCACTACATTCGCTCCAGCTCCTCTGAAGAGACTCTCAAAGGAGAAATTCAATTTATCAACACAAGAGGTAAATTAAAATATATAGAACAATAAGAGTTCTTACCTACTGTGACGCTTTCACCCTTTGTTGAGAAACCAAAATCCGTATTTCTACGAGTCCTGGAGTAGAGTAGAGAGGGTGTCTGCTTTTTCAAGCTCCCAAGCTGTTAAGTCCGTAGCTATTGTTTAAAATAAAGATTCTCCAATGCGATCGCTGTGGTTCCAAAACACATAGATTTTATTCGCAAATGGAATACAAGGCATAGTTTGGTATACATAAGCATGTGCCTAATAGCACTAGCAAAAGCTTCTATAAGAACACTCTGGTTTCCAAAGCCAGGGCTTAACAATTTATACACTGTACAGTTGTAAAAGGCAGTGACATCACAGAGATACAAAGGTACAGTATTAAGGTCTTCATTCATAAGTTGAAGGGTCTTGACCTCCCAGGAACACAACATGGCATTGGTAGATTTCTCTGGTCATTGTTCCTTGAAACTGCCAGCTGTATATCACACGCCAGGACTGCAGTCGGGTCCCTGCAGGCTTTCCTGCTCTGAGCAGGGATGTTACCTAGCGCTGACCGCCATGTCTGTTCGATGGTGGCAGCCATCTTAGATTCAGGTTGTCACATGTGCAGACCTGACCTCCTCTTAAGCCAACTCCCTCTCTTTCATTGAAGCTGCAATTACCTGCAGGATATTTAAAGCACCTCACCCTGCAGTCAGGTGCCTGTTCATTATGTCAAAACCTGCGAGAAGTCGTGGCTTCGGCTTCTTTTGCTCCTGCTATATTTTCCTTGTGTTCAGCTCATTGTTCCAGTGATTTCTCAGTTGCTGTTCAGTGCTACTCATCTTCAGACATCACTTCCTAGTGTTCAGCTCGCTGTTCCAGTGATTCCTCAATTGCTGTTCAGTGCTACTCATCCACAACTATCCTCTTTTCAACTCCAGTTCACTGCTCTACAGCATCTCCCTGCAGAGTGCACACGCTAAATAAATAATTCCGTTAATAAAAGGTTTTCAAGCAATTGTGAACAGAATGATACCAAACTAGATGTAATTTGTATGTTGTAAACATTATTTAGCCTCTTAACCACTATATATTTTATATGAACTAAAATAAATAGATTAACCTTATGTACATGCTGCTATTTGCAATAATAATTATTCGATTGCGTACTAAACTCTTCACAACTGATTGTAGTGTACAGAAAATATCGATTACCACTTTCATCCAATTATTTAAATTGAACAACAATTATCACATTCATCATATGATGGGGACTGTAGTGTTTTAAATTTTGCCAAGACAGTATTGCGGGACCCCTTCATAGATACACTGGCTGAGCAACAATGTGTCCCTGGAAAATATATAAAAAAATCAATAAATTGTTGGCAGCTATCCTTAGGCTGCAGCTAAACAGACTTTGTGACTGTTTGCACACAAGATTATATTTCCATGCCAAAGAGTGATCTTGGCTGTTAGTAATCTGCTGTTTAACACTTCAGAAATTGATACACCTTGCTTTGTAATACATCTGGCAGCAACACATGCTGGGTCTTCTAGTAAATATGTAGTCTAATGAAATCAAGACTGGAAACACATAGGGCTCTGTTGTTCATGTTTAATCTTGCAATGTGATCAGTGTTCATACCACAGGAATGATTACATTTATTCATGAAGAAACACATAAGTATAAATATACTGGGGTGCAGGTTATTGTGCAAAAAGGTACTATTACCTATAACAACCAGCCAGTTCTGTAATGTTATAGCATAGTTTACATAAAAGCAAATATCTCAGTGGTTGCAAAGGTAACCTATGTATTTTCTGTTGTTGAACTACTGTGATAGGGTGCCTGGCCGTTAGAGGGTGAAGACAAGAAGATGGAAGGAAGAACAAGAAAAATACTAACCGGTCCTGGGATCCAGCAGTGGTAACTTCTCACTTTCTATCAATATAGGTCCTGAATATTCGAAGCCCCGCGCCCAGGCCTAGAGCAAGTCAAGGGGATGGCGATAGGTGTAGAATGAAGAGTCTCTACTTCTGGCTGTCAACTCATACACGCCCCTCTCCTTCCAACTGTGTCCCTGCACCCCAATAATTAGTTTGCTTTCCTCTGTAAACCTCTGTGGTGTGGAAAGCATTTTTGGTGGGTTCTTGCGGGTGGTAGGTGTTCCATTGTGTACAAGGTAGGACATCTGTGTGCGTCTGTTGTATCCCCACAGGCGTTACATTTTGGCATAGTCAGCAGGATCAATGATGGCTTATCGGGGGACCATTCCAAGGTACGAGGGACCCAGCAATGTCATCTTGCAGTAGGTTATAATGTAATGTATTCAGTAAATTTAGGGTTCTATGTAGTAATGCACATAGAGCCTCAGTGCTCGAAATTTGGAGGTGAGCAATGTATGAAAATATGTAAAATATCTGCTAAATATAAAGCAGAACTGATCTCCACCACCTCAGAGGTGATGGAAGATTTTTAAGCAGGGAGGAGATTAGAGAGCAATTCAGCACACCAGACGGCAATGATTTATCTCTTTACCATGTGTGTACACCCTCAGTCGGCCAGACTACTCTGGCTATGCTTGCAGTGGTTGTCCATGCAGAGCTGCTCTTTGCTTCATATTTGCCTTAATACATAGAGCCCTTAGTTTTAAAGCCAAGAGAATTAGAATGTATAGTGAGAATTGCATATAAAAATAACAGGAACTGTACTGTATAATTGGGCAATAGTGAAAGCCAGGGAAATATCTATAAAAAAAAATTCAGGGACAAATGCTTAAAACCTGGGACTGTCCCTGTAAATTAAAGACTGCTATGTAAGCATGATACAGCCTCTTTTGCTTTCCGTTCAGGGGCAGATTGGGAACTTAAAGTGGCCCTGAAAAAAATTCTGAAAGTGGTTGCTCTTTGCCACTGTTTGCAAGCCCTATTCCTCTGTCAATCACATCATTTGTTGGAGGAGGTAAAAGGAGCAGTGTCTGTGAAATCTGCAGCACTGTACCCCTGAATATATGGGGAGAGATGCAGCAAAAGAGACAAGAGAGAGATAATTCTTTTACTCACTGTACCCCACTGTGGAGAGAGGGTAAGACTGGAGAAGATGAGGAGTGAAGGTGATGGAGAGGATGGTGGTGATTAAGATGGAAATTAGAAACACAGCCGGCGACAGACAGGATGTTGAGGATGGTAAGAGATAGAGAACAACAAGGGAGAGATGGAGAAATAGAGGAAAATAGAGAGCGAGCAATAGAGGTTAGAAAACAAAATTAGGAGGGTTAAAGGACGAGACTGTTGATGGACTGTGTTGTTCTTTCCTACCGATTCTTGCAGATTCACAAACCTGCTGCTGGTAAGCCGAGCAATGAGTGAACACAGTACATAACATAGATCATGCAGTATATGATATATACATTATAATATAACATACATTTATTAGACACAGTATGGGGGGTATTCAATTGTTAGCAAGATCCCCGGAAAACGAGCGCTCTAAAAATATTAGCGTTAATACGGTAATTACTCGCCGCTGCGAGATGAAATTCAGCGAGTAAACTACCGTATTAACGCTAATATATTTTGAGCGCTCGTTTTTCCGGGGATCTCGCTAACAATTGAATACCCCCCAGTATGTTTAAGCTCAGAGGGAAGATCTGTTGTTACCAAATGACTTTCAGGAGAGAGCTAGCAACATTTGGCATGAGGTGGCAAACAAGAAAGTGGCCCAGGCACTTCACGATGCACCAGCAACAGAAAAATGGGCATGACGAAAACTATGTGGTTGTGGTTTGTTAAATGTGTGGTTATATTTAGCCAATAAAATTTGTACAAAATTGTTGTCAATTAGTCATAATCAAATACAATATCTACCAGTTCTATCCGACTAGTATTTAGCATTCTAGTCACCCTGACACAATGCAGAAAGTATCCTTGTGACCACCATGCAGTACAGAGATCATGCCATCCCAGCCATTTCATTTGTTCAGCCATTTCATTAACCCCCACCCATTTCATCACACCCCGTGCCATTTCATGCCCCCAACACTTATCTGTGCTGTTGACAGTGTCATGGACGCTCCACAGGATGGGCTTCCTGCAGAGTGACTAAGAAAGCTCATAGTCTTGCAAAATAAGGTTGACCTAATCTCGCGAGATTTAAACCGGGGGCATACTACAGTAATTTCATGCAACTATCGTGCATGTGTGTACGCTCCCACAATCATGTTTTATAGCACCAAAGCACATTGTATCATTTGATTTGGTTTTATAAACTTCCTAAAAATCACAATCAACGATAAAACGATGTTGGGCTAATGAGGACTAACAACCGGCAGTGTAGGTAGATCTCTAAAGATTCATGATTTTTTCAGCAGATGGTTATGTGAGCTGAAGAGAACAGATCTGAAGGTAAATTGTGTTGGAAGGTACACATAAATCTGAATGCACATCGAGACTTTCAGTCATTGGTAAAATTGTTCCAAAGTTGAACCAACAGTAATTTTCTGTAGTGTGTACCCAGCTTAAGAGCACTGCAGATTGTACTCTGCAATAACAGGCAGCCTGACAGCAAACCTGACTTGCTACCAGACTGCCTGCCAAAGATAGCTCACTGTCGGACCCACCTAGTTTTGTCTGGTAAGGTGCCAGAAAACTCTGTAACACCGCTCAGAGTTACAGATCGTAATAAATAGTAAATAAAAAGTACATACAGGGTTGACGATGGAGGTGCACACATGACAATAGAGGGGCCCCTGCAATTGTCAAGATGGGAAATAATGAGAGCGGAAAAGGGTTTTTGACAAGACAGCACAAGGGACTAGGTGAGTGGACTGTAACTGAGGGCAGAATGGAGAAGGACACTAAGGCAGAGAGCTTGTGCAACTGGGGAGAGTATCATGTTGTCAAACATGATGGAGATAAGAGGAGGAATAGTGACATTAAGAGGGATGAAAATAATGAGAATCATTTTGTACATATTTGAATGTCAAGTATGACAAGCATTAATTAGCGTTGGGCTATTCAAATGGAGATGGCAGATGCAGTTGGACGTTAGGTTGTTTTCTAGAGGTGATAGTGAGGGCCGAAGTAGTGTATTAATTTGTGCTCCTTCATGAACTGAGAAAAGTGGTGTAACGAGAGAAAAGCAGAGGGCCAAGAACAGAGGCATGAGTAACCCCAACAAATATAGGGAATGGAGAGGAGGATGTGTCAGAAGTAAAAACACAGAAGGAGCATGTGAAAAGGTAGGAGGTGAACCAGGAGAGAATAGTGCAACTAGTCAACTGTATCTGAAGGTCATGGAAGATGAATCGGTATAAGTGACTAAGCAACTTAGCAGTGAGAAGACAGTGAGTAGACCATTGGTTACATTAGTGAGGGCAGTCCTGGTGAAGTGTAGATGCAGAAGCCCAATTCCAAAGGGTTGAGAATTGAGTGGAGAGAAAGTGGGTTAGGCAGTTGTACACAGGTATCTCAAGTACATTGGAAGTAAAGGGGATGAGAGAAATAGAGCAGTAGCTGGAGAAAGTGGTAGAGTCAAGAGATGGATTCCTGAGGCTAGGAGAGATGAGCACATGTTTGAAAATGGAAGGGAAAGTGTCAGTAGAGAGGGACAGGTTGAAGAGGTAAGATAGGTGTAGGCCAGCATTGGGGGGCTGGTTTGGATGAGTTGGCAGTAAATGGGATATAGGGGACAGGTTAAGGGTGAAGATAAAAAGAGGCATGTAACGAAAATCAGTTACAGAAGAGAAAGAACTGAAGATGGGTAAGTGACAGGAGAAGATGGTGGGTGAGAGGTGATGTATCTGGTGAGACATTTCTTGGTTGATGGTGTCCATTTTGTCTTTGGAGTAGGTGAAGTCATAAGCAGTAAGGCAAGAAGGGAAGGGTGGTGGATTAACAGTGGTAAAGAGGCAATAGGGATTGGTCAACTGTGTGATATTAGGGTCTTAAAGTAAATTTGAGAGAGAGGGCAATGTAGTAAAGAAAAAAAGGAGGTATAAATGTGTAATGGATTAAGTCACCTTTGAGCAAGATTTTTTCTATTGGTGCACGGTGGTATGGGAGAAATTTTGCCGGTGGTGGATCTGTTTAGAATGCCAGAGTTGGGGTTTGGTTCACTAGTGGCAACTTCTGGTGACTGGAACTGCCTTGTCTAGGGTTGCAGTGAGTATATTGTTGTAGAAAGAGACTGAAACATTAGAGCAGGATAGGATTGATGTAGGAGAGTGTTGGCTAACCTGTGACACTCCAGGTCCCATCATGCTTTACCAATATATAGCAGCTTATTGCTAGAAGGGTGTGCTGGGACTTGTCGTTTCACAACATCTGGAGTGTTAGCCAACACTGATGAAGGAGAAAGGTATGGTACAAGTGAGGCTGACAAGAACATTTAAGTATCACTGTTTGTACACAAATTTGTGAGCCAGTGGGGTGCAGGAGGAAAGGTGAGGCAGAAGTAAAGCAGAAATGGCAAGTTTAAGAAGCTGGGGATGGTGCAGAAATCGGAGAACACAAGGAGGTAAATGTATGAAGCTGAGAGTTTTTCGGTGGGTTTGAAAAGTGGAGATGTTGCCTATAGCAACCAATCAGATTCTAGCTATCATTTTGTAGAACGTACTAAATAAATGATAGCTAGAATCTGATTGGTTTTTCAAACCTGCTGGAAAACTCTCAGCTTAATACATTTACACCCTGGTCTAGGAAGTGTCCTTTGTGATGGGTGGGAGATGATGTCCATTGGCTAAAAGAGGAAGTATGCTTGAAGAAGTTAGAGGTGGCAGTGATGGTAGGGTTGTCAATGAGGATGTTGAAATCCCCTAAGAGTGGAGAGGAGAGGTGTATTCTGGTAGGATGACTTGAAAGTTGCAACCTAGGAATACTAGGTTATTCCACCACCTTGCTGGTCACTGTGTCAAGGAGTGTGAAGGAGCAACCCCATGGGAGACAGCAGCAGGAGAAACAGTGTCAGAGGTAGAGTGCTAGGTTTCCGAATTGGAAATGTGAATTAAAAAATTAAAGAAATATTGGATGAATGTGTGTTTTTTGCATATACATGGGCTGGACCAGTGATGCCATAGTAACTCAAATGAATGAATTTTTGGATTTTTGAGATCTCATTAGGGCACTTACCTAAAGATATGAAAGGAATTGTATCTCAACATAATGGAGTGAAGAAGTAACATCTTACTTTTTGAAAGAGTTGTAGTGGAATGTCAGGTTAAGATTGAATAATGTACCAAACTGAGCATTTATCTACTTGTTCAGCAGTTCTGTCAAATATCCAGATTGCAACCTGTGAGAAATATTAAGATGTATTCCACCTTAAACTACATTTTTAACTGACATGCTTCTCTCTATACCTTAAAGAGTCTTAGATGCTGCATGCCAGGGGATCCCTAATGATCAGGAAAACTCACCCCTGCTGGCAACCGCTACTTGTCGTCCACTTGTCCAAAGCATCAGAAGTGGAGGTGCAAAAAGCACTTCATTAAAAAATTATGTAGTAATGTTTGGATTAAATTCTCCCAGATCTATGACAGTTTCCCTATCTGAAGGGAGCGTAAATAATAATTACAAAAGTTATTTTTGGGTGGAAATATTCTTTAAGAGGGGAGAATATTTTTTATCAAAAAATAAGAGTACGTACTAGTTGCATTGTTAAACAGATCTACATTTTTACAATAGCAGTTAATTTAATTTTTGACAGTACCTCCTACCATCTGACAAACACTGCACAGTGGAGACAAACATAATGACATTCTCTTTGCAATCAGTACAGAGGGAGCACATGGACTTTTATATGTCAAGTATTTGAGAAGATCAAAAGATTTTTCTCCAAAGTATCAAGTAAGGATGCGTGCAGATCAGGGCTTCTAGGTTGGTGAAATAAACCACTTTAACCTCTATGTATTCTCCAGATGTATTTCAATAATCCTTCTCTATCATGAGCGGGTTTCTTATTACACTGTTACTTATATCAGTCAGCAACCCATAACTTGCAAGATATATATATATATATATATATATAAAAAAAAAACAAGCTCTCGGCTTGAAAAGGCATCAGTGTGGAATGAAAAAGGAGAGCTTTTGAGAGACACAATGGTCTGTTCTGACAAGATGGTATCAGTGTAAAGACAGATGGATTGAGATCTTATTTGAAGAAGTGTCTGTGGCAGCCCTAGAAGGGTGCTTGGTGAGTCACATTGACAGGTGTGTTCTTGAAGTGATTCAGGTGGTCTGGAATGTCACATAAAAGAATAAGAAATTATCCATAAACAAAGTAGCTGCTTCAGAAGCAAGAGGGATAAACAGCATAGACTATGGCAAGAATGAAAGGTTTGTTTTTAAAATGGATTAGCGATAAAAAGAGAAAACGCTTTAGCAGATAGATATATATATATATATATATATATATATATATATATATATATATATACATATATACTTACATACACAAATAAGGCAGCTGATTTCACATCCAACACAATGAGAATTTGGATTGAATAGGGGATGTTTAAAGGCTCATAGGGCTAGATTTACTAAGCTGTGGGTTTGAAAAAGTGGGGATGTTGCCTATAGCAACCAATCAGCTTCTAGCTGTCATTTTGTAGAAAGTACTAAATAAATGAAAGCTAGAATCTGATTGGTTGCTATAGGCAACATCCCCACTTTTTCAAACCTGCAGCTTGGTAAATCTAGCCCATAGTCTAAGTTTACCTTAGTTTACATGATGTATATAATAACTGTATATGGAACTATAAACTGTTCTGCATACAGCACAACACATGCACTGCTACACACTACAATAGCTGTACATAGATGCTGTTACTGCATAACATCATGGACATCCCTTCTGTAGCCTATTGTTGTAAAACAAGCTTAGAGCTCACCTTTTACACCTTTCACAGGGAGGCTTTATAAGGACATCCTGGACAGCCCATGAGCATATAATCTTAAAATGGGTTCATATAGGCTATGAATTCCCATAAGGATACCCCGTAGCACCTATACCGGCATTAACTACCCTTTGAATTACAAACAATTGAATGGAATTTGGAGACACCAAAGACTTAAAAAGCCATTGAAATATATCCCCTTCTTTACATTTCTTACCCTAAACAATACCTACACTATATCAGCTCATAAATATTCCAATATGGCCTGGTCTTGTTATTCTCTAATAATTCAGACAAGTCTTCAGCTTTATGATTTTATTCCAAGTGGCAACCAGCCTGGAATACATCTTTCCCTTTATCTAGGATGGATGATATCTTTCTCCATGATTCCGAGCAATGGTATTTCCGCATTACATTCTAACAGTAGATGGTACTCGCAGTTTTAGGCTTATTTAGGGCAATAGAAAATGGTTCATTGTTGCTCTTAGCAGTTAGTGCAATTCAGCAATAGGTTTAGGAGCTACGAAGTTGAATAAATATCCTCAGCACTTAACAGCTTAAGTTGAATTGAATGCAAATTGCGTTTTTGATGTATAATACGATTTTTTCCATTTGAGCATGTGCACAATGTATCCTGTTTTCAAATAGTGCTTACATTAATTTGGCATTTTCTGCTTAGATCATACCTCCCAAATGTCCCCGGTTTAGGTGGGACAGTCCCAATTTTAGTGGTGTCCCACACATGAACATGTTTGTCCCGCAGGTAGGAACGTTAGGAGGAATCACCTGCTCACTGTTGCTCTGCTGTCCCTGTCCCAATACTAAAATGTTAGGAGGTATTGCTTAGATGTACAGGCTCAGCAGCTCAGTGTCCTTGGAAACATCCAAAATATTTGCAACTGTCAATTTATTAACGCCTAAAAAGGACACGTTACACACAGGTTGCACTTTAAATGGCCTTGTTACATTTCCCTCTTAGGGCTAGATTTACTAAGCTGCGGGTTTGAAAAAGTGGGGATGTTGCCTATAGCAACCACTCAGATTCTAGCTTTCATTTATTAAGTACCTTCTACAAAATGATAGCTAGAATCTGATTGGTTGCTATAGGCAACATCCCCACTTTTTCAAACCCGCAGCTTAGTAAATCTAGCCCTTAGTCTTTTATGGAAAGAGTTAAGTTAAAGAAATTCTATTATACAAAAACGATTTATTGCATTTATTGTGCCCTTTGCAACACCACAAAATCATATGTATGTAATATATATTACTTACTACACTACTTCTCCCCTTTTCAGAAAGAGCTGCTTACTTCCCTTTTCATGCTCTGCCTGTCAGCAGCCTCATTAGCATGCTAACACTCCACAGAGCCACCTATTGAGGCAGCACCCCATGTCAGAGCTCTTAGTCATGCTCTGTTCACAGAGCACTGCAGCCTCCCTTACATCAAAGTGAATCCCTCCACCAATCACAAACATTCTCTCCTTCCTAAGCCTGATACTCATATGTACTAAGTTTAGTAAGGAGCAAGACTGTTGCTGATTGGTGGAGGGACTTCCTTTGATGTAGGGGAGACACTGTACTCTGTAAGCAGTATACTGTGTCTGCTCTGTGAATAGTCAGTGTAGAATCAGATTCTATTGTGATGAAATAATGTGATAAAACGCAATCGTTGGCCCATATAATAAAAAAACTGATCTTAATATTTTAAAAATGGTAGCATTACCAAAATTAATATATTTACATTTTTTCAAAGCTCCCCCTTAAAACATGATGTTTTCTCCACCTCATCTGGTGTAACACAATCTTGATAGGCTTGATAATCATGCTACAGTTGTTTTTTCCCCCCTGATCTTCAGTTTCCCAATTTGCTATCCTAAGATAACTGAAAGATTCATATAACGTGAAAACGTATCCAAATCTGTAATTTGAACAACTGTGGCCATTTGAACAACGTTTATTTAATATATTGGATAACTGTTCATAGATCCCCTTCTCTCACCAAAAGTTTTTGAACTCCCTTTGTTTTACTCTGTGGCAGGATTAACAGTCTACATAACTTAGAGAACCTTACTAGTCAGAGATCATACGGCTGGTCTGAGATTTGCAGCATTGCTATTGACCTTACCACTTCTAAACACCATACATTTACCAAAAAATAAAGAATTATACCCTTTCATTGTAAACAACCTGATTAATTGGTGTAAGTGGTGTAATTAAATACAATCAAAACAATAAGAGCTTTATTCATTAAGTAACGTAAATCCCAATACGTGCTGTATCTTGTGTGAAATTACGCTGCGCATGCTTAGAAATGGACTATACACCAGTGAATATAAGTGCATACAATTTATCTTCGAACTCAAAGGACACTTCCGACAGCCTATGATTTCAAGGGTGGAGGGAAGTGGCGTATACACGCAGCCAATGTGCAGTAAGGGCGTGCCAAGGATGGGCACATGCACTAATTCAAGCTCTGGTCATCTCTCAGGTATGTGATTTTTAGCCATATCACTTGTACCAGCTACAGGGCAGGTGTAAGTGCCAATTGATAATGATGCTGGTTGCGTATGTATACCAGAACATGTGTTTGCAATTAAGAGCAATTGTAAAAATGCATAGGACAGTAGGCATTAAGAACATCCATATATATTTCATGTAAAAAAAAAAGAAAAAAAAATGTTTTCAATGTATTGTCTATTAATGATTATATTATTAACAGGTGTTAATGTCTTTAATAATTTTTTTGTCACTGTGCAGATCCTGCAGTGTGTTGTGTCTGTCTGCATATGTCAAGCGCCATATATAGGCTGAACATACTTAAACCTGTATTCAACTAGAAACTTTTCATCAGATCCACTTGCACTTAAATATGGGTATACTTGCATGCAATGTCTTAACCCTTTCTAATTAACAAAAATGCAAATTGCGTTCACTTTACATTCCTTAATGAATCAGGCCCATGTGCATTTGACAATATCTTTAGTAATTCTTTAAATTCATAGCTAAAAAACAAGGGGAAAAAAGCAACATCTCACAACAATCCCACATACACTGTGATATCAAGACAATTGCTCAATATCAGATGGAGTATTACAATATGTGTAGCCATAACCGTCCCAGCCTAAAACTCTTCCTAGGATGGATTGACTTGTCCAAGCACAAATAAACACACATGAAGAGTTACCTTTATTAATTCACTAACATTTAAGTCTTGTTCCATGAATGAGAAAATGGTCCTTCCTCCCTCTCCAAATGTGTACCGTGGCTCTGCTGCCTAATTAGTATCAGCACTCAGGGTACTGTTGTTTACTTAGTCTGCAGACTGGGCCTATTCAGGAGGTGCGTACAAAGGCCTAATCACCATTGGATGTATTGAGGTCTACAGTACTCCTAACATCTTGTGTGCTGAGCAGCTGGCCGCACCTGTCTTACATACCTCACAACTTTGCCGGTCCCTGATTTGAGACTGAAGGTGGAAGTGGGTGTGGCTACAACACAATGGAGATGAGGCCACGTCATGATGGGAGCGTACCTAGCGTTTCTGAAGAGCTAGGCTGCCCCTTACGTCCCTTCCCTCCAAATATTCCTAACATATATGTAGAGCAGCAGTTAACAGGACATTCCTTCCAACTTTCCAATCCATGGGACAAAAGTTTACACAGGCAGGACAAAGGGACTGTCCCTAAATCAGGATAGTTGGGATTAATGCATGTTATGGGAGAAGGGTTCTGCAGCTATACTAGGGTGGCGATCACTCCAAATACTATTCAGTAGCTTCCACTTTCCGACCAGTGAAAGGTATTTCAGTGCAATACACTTCTGCAAATGTGGGTATTTTTCTGCGGACTGCCCATTACTGCACAGATAGCAGCCAGATCACTTCCGTCATCAAGGGGCCTATAAGTGCAATCGAAAGACCACTGCACACATGGACCAACAGCGACAATCTGCAATCATTCTCCAATTAGATCAAATTATACTAGATTAGTATGAGGCATTGTGGTCCTTTATAACAGACCCAATTGCCCTCTAACAAGCCTAGTACACAATGCATCAGTGATTTGATGAATCTCTCATAAAGGACATACAAATCTTCACATGCTTTTTCTTTATGCCTTTATTTGCTGCTTTTGTTGATGACAATTTTGCTATCCACAACTCGATTTCTGTTATATCAAACAAATGTAAAGTACAGAACAAGGACCAGTAGCAACATAATGATGTACTATGCTGGCTCTATCTTGCACTGATTGTAGTACAATACCTGCTCACCGATCACATTATGGAAGATGGTGGCTGAGGAGATCACAAAATATACAGTAATATTTTGCTTCATTCAACACTGTTAATAAATGGGTAGAAAATCTTCTTTTTAAGATGTGACAGATCCTCAGGCAATCATATTGATGCTAAATTATAGTAAAACTAACTTAAATCTTTTAGGTAAAATTTGTATATGTGTAACATTAGTGCACAGCATATATTATGATTTTTAAAGTAAAGTCAGAATGCATTTTTAGAGGGCTGAGAAGTCCAATGCCTCACATGCATAGAACACTGTAACACTATTCACACTAATGCACCCACACAACTATCCCAATCTCCACTGTGAGCCACACTCGCTCCTCTTGTTTCAGCTGTGCCCTCTTCCCTTTAGAATGTAAGCTCTCTAATGAGCAGGGTCCTCCATACCCTTTGTTTTCATGTCTCCATTCATTTTGTCTGCCTTGTCTGTTCTTGTTTTACTTATGTCCTTGTCTTCCCTACTGTACGGCGCTGCGGAGCACTGTGGCGCCTTACAAATCGATAATAATAGTAACACTGTACACTTATAGCTCAGAATGTGGACAGAGATATAACATTCCAACATATTCAGCATGGGTAATACATTACTAGTACTTAATTCCTCCATCAATGATGAGATATTTACCAACTACTTAAGTTGTGACTGTTATACACTTGTAATGACACCTGCTGACACAGAACATCTGCTTCCCTGTTACATCTGTACTGAAAGTCTGGCTTTTGTGTATCTCAGTCACATGGATACTGGATAACTTTCCAGTATCAGCCTTTGAGTCATACGTTCTCCAGCTGGCAAGGCTTCCTAATATCTGAACATCTGGTATGTTTTTCACATTAGGGCAAACAAACTACATACCAAGACCACATTTTCTCATTTTTTTTAGTAAAGTATAAAATTACATTTCAGGTGTCTAAACCTGTTAGGAATTTTCTTACAAGCAACACCTTGATCTTTTGTGGCATCTGCTGATTCGAAGCAAAAAAAAATGAAAATGTAAAAATAATAAAAATATATAGTTTTGTTTAACTAGAGGGCCCATTTTTGATTTGTTTGATCTACAAATCCTGTTGAAATGGATATTATTCTACTGCATGTATCCATGACATATGTGAAAATGAGAGGTAACGCTCAGTGTATTTATTCCAACAGAATCAAACTTCTAATGCAATAGCTCTTGTGACAAATGATTTTCCTCCGTCCTTTGCACACTGTGTCAGATAACTTTAAATACAGCAGATTTGGCTGGAAAAAAATCTCCCTTTAGACAGCAGCATAACCTCTCAACAGCACTGAGATCATGAGTTCAATTCCCAACCATGACCTTATCTGTGTGGAGTTTGTATGTTCTCCCTGTGTTTGCGTGGGTTTCCTCCGGGTGCTCCGGTTTTCTCCCAGACTCCATAAACATACTAGTAGGTTAATTGGCTGCTATCAAATTGACCCTAGTCTGTCTGTGTGTGTGTTAGGGAATTTAGACTGTAAGCTCTATTGGGGCAGGGAATGATGTGAGTTCTCTGTACAGCGCTGCAGAATTAGTGGCGCTATACAAATAAAGAACTGATGATGATGATTATCATGAATAGCAATATTACAGTCCCAGTCAGTTTTTTTTAATAACACAGAGTGTTGTCTCGCTTGTTTCAATAACAATAACAATGAACATAGCAAAGCAAAAAAATAACATAATCCTATCTGTCTTCATATCAATCCTGCTAATATCTCATAGGCATTGGCAAGTTAGGCTTTTCCTGTACTCAAAAGATACTTCCTTCTGGGCTGGTTTTTACATACTTTAGCTGAAAACATCCCTCTGAACAACAGTTCAGCAACAACATTCAATGACTCCTTGTTGGAAGTGCCTTCATTATCCCAGGCAGCATTCATAATACACTTTACAGCAAAACATCCACTATCCTCCACACCAGTCTGTTTTAACTTCTTCCCTTTTCCCCAAGAATCTCCTGGAGCCTTCTACTTTATAGTTTCCTACTCTCCCTGAATGACCAGGAGACTCCCGAGAGAGCAGGGCTACCTCCCAGACCATGCCCCGTTTGTTGACAATGTGGGTGTGAGCGGGACTAAACATGTCATCCTAGCCCCTAATGACGCTAATCTCGTTGTCACACCCCCATGAGGAAGGCACCTCCCAGACAGCTTGATGCCAATGTTGGCAAGTATGTTCTAGTTCATTCTGGTGCCAAAATGTCAGCTTTTCACAGGCTTATTGCAACTTGTTACAGTGTCTAACTGTCTCTGCATGCTCCTAGTGTAGTCAGAGGCTCTAGTGAGCAGTCTGTGGCTCTAGTTTGCAGTTTGACCACCCCAAAATGGTTAACACAATTTGCATTGAATGTTCCAGAGGCACTATGAGGAACTGTAGCTGTCTGAATGAGTGCATGCAGTAATATACCTGTGATTCCCAGGGTATTACAGCTGTTCTCATAGTGCATACTATTATTGGGGAGTGATGTACTAATACTACACACTATTATTAGGGGGATGTACTATTACTACAAATTACTATTGGAGAAGAGATATACTAATACTACACACTATTATTTGGGTAGGGGATGCTCTATTATTATACACTATAATTGGAGGGGAATATACTAATATTATACACTATTATGGGGGGGTGTACTAATACTACACACTCTTATTAGGGGATTAGGGGCATGCACTATTGCTACAAATTATTCCTGGGGAAGGGATATACTACTACTACACTATATTGGCGTAGGGAATGTTCTGTTACTATACACTATTATTGGAGGAGAATGTACTTATACTACACACTATTATTGAGGTAGGGGATTTTCTATTACTATACACTATTATTGGAGGGGAATGTACTAATACTACCACCTATATTGGAGGGATACTGCACACTATTATTGGAGTTGGATATTCTAATACTACACACTATTTGTGAGGTCAGGTGGTGTGCTAATACACACTATTATGCTGGTAGGGAATGTATTAATACTACTCACCATTATTGGGGAGATGTACTAATACTAAACACTATTATTAGGGGTGGTTGTTTCAATATTACACACTATTAATGGGGGGAGGATGTACTAATTGTACACACTATTATTGGGGAAGTTGGTGGGGTTCTAATACTACAGACTATTATTGATGTAGGAAGATGTACTAATACTAATACTAATACTTATCGATGTAGGGGATGTACTAATATCAGACACTGTTATTGGGGCCTGAATTTACTAATACTGTACACTAATATTGAGGCGGGAATGTACTAGTACTACACACACTATTTTTGGGGAATGTACTAATATTGCACACTATTATTGGGGGGAACGCACCAGTACTACCCACTATTATTGGGGGGTGCAGGATCAGACTGCCCACCCAGTTACTGGATGGGCCCCACTACATGCAGGTATTGCACTCTACCCTAGTGGCAATTAACCATCAGTATGCTTTTGAACTGTGGGAGAACATACACACTCCACACAGATAGAGCTCTAGTTGGAGTCTAACTCATAACCAAGCAATACAACTGCTGTACAGGATCCTTATAGTTTTCATGTCACAATATTTTGCCTTAAGTGTTTCCAGTCCTACCCAGCTCCACCACACAGCAATGAATTGGCCCCAGTCATCCCAGCTCTATTCATAGGCATATTTTTTGAAATGCAAATTAACAAATACAATGTGGATTGGAAAGTCAAAAGTTGTAACATACAGTAATGTAAAGGTAAGGGTAAACCTAACCCTAAAGCCGGACCCAGCTTGTAAAGGTAAGGTTAACCCTAAACCTAACTCCTAAATCCTAACTCCTAACCCTAGCCCGAACCTTAACTCCTAACCCTAAAATAATACTTACATTAGATGAATGGCAGGTGGGTCCATCCATCGCCGCTTTAAGAGGAGTCGCGTTTTCACGTGACGTCATTTTCCACAGTCGGCAAGACATTGAGTCGTCACATGAAGTCATCTGGATCACAGTAAGTCGTTGTTTTTTTCAGGGCGGGGTAGTAGTTCTACCCCGACCTGAATTCTATGGAATCCTCATGTCGTTGTAGTCCATGTCGGGGTAGTCAGTATCGTTAAACTGACTACCACCGGTACGGTATGGGGCTGTGTAGCCACAGACCAGTTAGAGTGCCCATGCTGACCCATGTCCACTGCCAAAATCGCCTACAATGGGCATGTGAGTGCCAGAACTGGACCATGGAAAAATGGAAGAAGGTGGCCTGGCCAGATGAATCACATTTTCTTTTACATCATGTGGATGGCTGGGTGCGTGTGCATTGTTTACCTGGGGAAGAGATGGCACCAGGATACACTATAGGATAAAGACAAGCCGGCGGAGGCAGCATGATGCTCTGGGCAATGTTCAGGAATGGTTTGAGAAACATGACAAACAGCTCAGGGTGTTGACTTGGCCTCCAAATTCCCCAGATCACAATCCATTCAAGCATCTGTTGGATGTGCTGGAAAAGTCGGAGCCATGGAGGCCCCACCTCACAACTTACAGACCTTAAAGGATCTGCTGCTAACGTCTTGGTGCCAGATATCACAGGACACAGTAAGAGGTCTTGTGGAGTCCATGCCTCAACGGGTCAGAGGCATTTTGGCGGCACGAGGGGACCTACACAATATTAGGCAGGTGGTTTCAATGTTGTGGCTGATTGGTGTATAGTCAATATGCCCATACCATCCCCTTTATTATCAACATGTCCATACATGGCCACTATATAGTCTCATATGCTCTATATTATTGCCTTATATAACCCATTATATAATATGGAGACATATGACACAGAATGGGTGCATATGAGACTATATACTAAATTATCTATATGAGATGTTTGCATTACTTTAACTTCTGTGCTTTTTAGACTTCATTTTCACAGTTTTAAAATTCACAACCAAAATAATGACTGTGAGTTTTTTATCCAGAAGAGGTGGATTTTATTTTAAAGAGTTATTGGTGGAGGCTAATTCAAAGGCATTTGTGTCCTTGTTTGACAATTGTTATCCCCAGTGTAAACGTAGAGCTTCTACAACACAGGAATTATATAGTTTATTCAAACTGCATAAAATGTTTTTGTAACATATGCAACGTAAGAAAAAAAATATTGCACAGGTACACTTTGAGGGGATCCAAAGCTCAGCAGAATACAGAAAATACTGTAGACTTAAACTGGGACGCAAAATAGTGGCAGAATCAAAATAGTGAAGACGTGCACACTAATCTTATCTGTCAAAAATTATCAAAGAACATGAATTATTCAATAGGAATGGAACTATTAGGTAAAACTGACTTTGTGTGATATATGAAATAATTAATATTAATTTATTGATAAACAAATCCAACATTAGTTGGAGACTGGTCTCAGGACTTTGCATAATCGCCAACAATCTAGGCATAAAACGTTACATCTGTACAACAGTTCATGATAGTATAAATCCTCAGTGTATAGAAATATATTTTTTTTTCTGCTATAAGTACTAATGAGTTAAGACCCGAGCCACATGTATTAAATAGGAAATACCAAAAATATGTTTTCCTATATATAAAAAACTTCTGTTCTTACCAAAAAACATAGAAATATTAATGTCAATGTATAATTTCAACTCTGACGGATTGTGTATTTTATTGTCAATCCATAAACTGGAAAACCTCAGTCTGAAACCAATCCCTACCAACTGTGCAAATCATTTTATTTGCTTGTGCTTTTCACTTTCGAGAAATATGATTCATACATTTCTGTGGTATGGATTTTTTTTTTGTTAGTAGGATATACATTTAAATGCTACTTGAACCATGCCTGATTGGCTTATCTTGCTGAAAATGCAGTGACCACAATACCGTTCTTCTGGTTGAGAAACACAACCTGAATGACAGCTGATTCCTTTTCTGCTTTTAACAAAAGGTGTTTGGAAAAACATACTTATTTCTGCTTCCTCTACCAAACAGTCTCTGAAACTAAACTCTTGACTTGCCATGTTTATGTAAAAAGTCATCAGGGCTGCAGACAGGCAGTTCCTGCAGGTGGATTGAATGCTTTTGAATGTGTGCACAAATTTTTTGCATGTGTAATTTCTTATGAGGGTGCAGAAGGGAAACAGTGTGGTCAAAATGGTATTTAACAGGTGTTTATCGATGTACAATATAACATGAACTGACAAAAGAACATTTGTTCAAAGCACACCACTGAAAGCTCTGAAGACAGTAACCATGAAATGATTAATGTACTAGGTGAGAGTGTCAACTTAAAAGATTTATCTGTAATTCCGAACTCAATTGGCATATGGCTTCTATAAGTCATAGTGATACACCCCTATAAAGCTTCACCTCCATCGCTAAATAAAGAGCTTTGAAGACCACAAAATTTCCATAAACTGTCAGAATCTATTTGTAAGTCTATATGACAACACTTGGCCTTGAAGTGAACCTGTCCCAGACATAAAAATTGGCTGTCAGGCTGTATGCAGCTATTTTTTTGCACAAGAACGCCCGTTCTTTTTAACACACTTGCCCGGTACCATCGGTTTTCTCTTAATGTGTACTGCACTTCTGCTTCTGCAGCATTGATAGCACGCAGATTACTTTGAACATCACTGTTTGTATCTATTTTGTTTTATTTGTGTATATAAATATTTGTTTACCTGTTGTAAACTTTTAAGGGCTCCATCATGGCTGAATAACTTGTATTTATTTATTTTGCACATGAAGTGTATCTTACAACCCTAGAGATATATGGCTGAGTGAAAAGGAAAAGCTGGGGGTGAATAAGGCTGTACAGAGATAGGACCATATAAATTAATTCTGGGCTTCACAATCAGTTGGGCAGCTATGGGCTAAATCATATTACAAACCCAAATGTTTTTGAGACTTAGACAAGTAGAATCTGTATCAAGACGATTTTCAGCAACTGAACCTGTGCAACGCTTGGATTGGATAATCCTTTAATACAGGTGCTATGTGTACCATGACTGCAAGGAATAGTAATGTGCTAGAAGTTGGAGATTTAAAAAAGAGCAGAAAATTGGCCTCTGAAATTCAAACCAATTACTAAAGAAAAAAGGTCACGTCAAACATGAATGTAAGAGCATAACCCAAGGGAAGACAGATTTACAGAATATAAATCACTAGGCTAAACAAAAGCTCAAGAATTCTTGCAAACTAAAATTACTTTATCAAAAAATCTTTATCAAGTAAAATACTTAAAGTGGAACCCTGTAAGTAGAATCCTTAAATATTTACATTCACTAGAGCTTACCATTTTAACAGGGAATAAACTTAGAAATAAGCTTGTAGAAATTCTACATAAATGAGATATAAGTGTGTTACTTACTGTAGTTGTTGTTTTTCTCACTAATGGGGTCATATAGACTAGGATGTAATTCTGACTTTTAAGCAAAATAAAATATTTTCTTACTGCACATGTGCAGTATAAAGATTTATGTCTAAGTCTACTCTCAGACTGAGATGTATCTCCTTCTTGTGCCTCTCTATGCTTAGAGCAGGCAGGTTTGGACATAGTACAGTAAGGGCATGGTAACGCTCCTTACATGTTGTGCTGAGGGAGAAGTAGCCACAGATACACCTCTCGGAGGTGTATCTGTTGTGGCTGTTTCCCCCTTTGTGCAAGATCCATCCTGATGTTGATGATGATGACGAATATCCCTACAAATCTTGTTATGTGTTAAAATAAATAAATAAAAGAGTTTATCTCCCCAAAAAAATAATAACTAGACGTAGTGCCGCCAGCCTAGGCTGATACTGGCAAAATACGCGCTACACAAAGTGTTTGTTCTCCCGAATTTACCAGTACTAGCATTAGGCTATGCTGGCGCTATAATAAGAAAATCAGCAGCTTGGGGTCCCTCTCTCATTGGGCCAAACCAGCCCTAGGCCAGTCAGCATGGGACTGGGCGGAATCGACCTGCAAAAAAATGTGCTCCCCTCTCAGGTTTACCCATCTGCTTGCTGAAAAGGGTGGGTGTGGGCTAATTGGTCAGATAATAGACTTAGCGAACTATGTGATCCGAGGTGCACTACAGGTCCATCATGCCCAGGCCGCCAATAATTGTTTGGCTAGCGCTTGTAGCAAATTTAGAAGTGTATGGAAATGTAAGTGAATTGATAGTTTTACAATGAAGGCAGTAGGAGAAGTGGCAGTATTGCATTTCACCTTATACCAGCCCACTTCCAACACTGGATAAGACCATAATACATAGAATATTTCAATATAATTCTGTGCTCTTTCATATAAAAGTATAGTTTCCCTTAATGACCCAATATTAAAACACTATTAAAAGAACCTGACTTGCTGAGACGCGAGAAATAATCAGAATGAAAATAACTCCTAAAGGATTCACAGAGTAGTGTTGCTTTAATTACTGCCCAAAAGTGTTAATTAAATATTTTTGTTAGGGCGGTATAACAAGTGATTCAGTATAACCTAGAAAAACAGCACAAAACTAGAGCATAAAAAGCTGTGGAAACACATAAGCAGTATTGCTATTTTATTGCCAAAAGGTGTAATTAATTTGTGCTTCTAGTTATGTCAGCGCACTAACAAGCGTATCGTGTTTTGAAATAGTGTAATAATTTATACAGAATACAATTAGTAACATGTTGCTTTCCTGCAAGTGCAGCACAGTTTTTATTTTGAACAGATCATACTGTTTGCTGATAATTAGGAGGATTTAAAGGAACTGCTACATATAACAGTACATGACATTAGACAGGGAGACTCTCTGTTCTGCAATCAATCAATAATCCTTGATCAAAATTTTTAAACAATTATAACATTCAAATACAATTAACAATATAACATAAGCAGTTAAAACAACATCCTCTCTCTATACATTATTTTTTGCTTTTTTAAACCTGATCTGGGTGGGCTGGATGAGATTGCCTATTCACGTTCTGGAAAGAGGGGGAGGTGAGCACGCCTTCTGATTTTATATATACCCACCACCAAAGCGCATACGCTGCCCACCTCCTCCACATCCACCTTCCACCTTCCTTTCCTTCATACTTCCGTTACCTAATCTTTTGATATTCCCAGGGCCGGATTAACAGAATGGAGGCCCCTGGGCTAAGGGGGCCCCCATTCCCCCGTGAGGCCCCCCCGTTAGCAGACTGGCCCCCCTGTTAGCCGACCGCCCCCCCCCCCCCCCCCAAGCGCTTACCTTCTCCTGTCACTGCAGTCCTCCATCCGCGGCGCGCTGTAAACTGCTTACCGAGGAGATCTTGTGACACTCTCGCGAGATCTCCTCAGTAAGGAGATTACTGAGCGCCGGAGAAGGAGGACTGCAGTGACAGAGCTCAGCATTGATCGGGCCGGGGGCGCCCCCGCCCCTGTCCCGATCAATAATTCTGCTGAGCCCTGTCAAGGGCCCCCTGGATGCCGGAGGCCCCTGGGCTGTAGCCCAGTTAGACCTCGGGTTAATCCAAGGAAATCCCTCTCTTCCTTCCTGTCATGAAAGGTTCCTCATACACACAACAGCAGGACCCTTGCTGTGGCCGTGACATGGCGGTTTATTCCTAGAGGGAATTTTCAATCATGGCTGTGTTACGTTCCTTGACCTTTCAGACAGTGGAATATCCTTTATGAAAAAGTATACGGTAATTTTTCCCAAAAAAGGCACAGGTTTACCATGGTAAACTACCAAATTAAAAATAAGGGTAAAAAAACCATGGCAATGAGCAAATTACAACAGGATTTGGTCATTAACATGGTATGTTTTCCCCTTATTAAATAAGGTACAGTATTACTTTGCTAAATGAACAAATTATCATAAAATTCTACAATAATAATAATATGGTCATTTAGTAAGATATGTGTTCATGTGGGATAGCTGAAATGTAGATTGATCTTGTTCTGGAAGATCATTGCTTCTATATGAAATGGAAATACAAAACAACCATCAGATATTACTTTGGTGCATTTGGTGAAGTTTGGACCTATAGTCATTCTTTCAAATGAGGACACCTGTGTTAATCACAAAACGTAGCTTATATTAGCCAAATGTTTACATCAATCAACAGTGCTTATTTCTGTCACTAATATATATTTGACAAAATATAGTTACATATCGGTTTCCCTGGATTGTTATTGCTCAATAAAAGTAAGCGTAACCTTAGTTTATGGCAACATTTTCTGTCAGGAGCAATATCAGCATTTGCAATTTTCCACTAATACACCACAGGTGTTGCAGGTGCAAAGGATTTTGGAATATATATTGAAATAGTGACAAATGCATATTCAGTGGACATTCAGTAGATTTAGAAATAAAAACTATAAAACTGTTTGTTTCTTTAGTGATAACATTCAGGAAATGAATTGTACTGCTATGTATACAGGTGTGATTTTATTAAATTGGCTTCCTTGTCTATAAAGCAATGTTAGACCAGGGTATAACGAGCCCAGCAGGGAATCTATTTATATAATAGTCCACTGCTGATCTAAATATATGTATATGCCAGGAAATGGTGCCCCAAAACATTATGATACCAACAGAACCATTCACTGTTGAAAACAAGCACTCAGAAATGTAGAGTTATTTACGTTGGCACTACATGTGCGCTTGTCCATTTGTCAAAAACATGCTGAATTCATCTGACCATGTCACATGCTTGCATTGTTTACCTGGGCTCTTTGCCAGGGCCACCTTAACTACTTTATGCGCCCCCGGGCAATGCAGTGCACCTGGCCCCTAAAAAAAATATATATATATATATATATATATATATATATATATATATATATATATATATATAGTGTATGTGTGTGTAAAAAAAAGTGATTATATATATAATCACTTTTTTTTACTTACCTTAAGTCCGATCCCCTTCTCTTCTTTTTTCCGCGCTACTGAGTCTCTTCTGCGCTCTTCCGTGCTGTGCTCGCAGTGAATGCTGGGCGTGACATCGCGCCCAGCATTCACTGCGAGCACAGCACGGAAGAGAGGACCAGGGAGGGAGCCGGATCGCCGCTGATGTGACCGCAAGGTAAGTATTTTTATTTTTTTTCAGGATTTTTTTTTACAGCGCTGCCTCGGATGGGCCCCCTTGCCCGCAGGGGCCCCCGGGCACCTGCCCATTTTGCCCAATGGAAGAGACGGCCCTGCTCTTTGCATCATATGCAAACATGCATTGCCAAATTGAATAAGTGCTTTATGCATTACAACGTATCTACAATGACCTGCTCTGTGGAGTTTGCCTTGGACCCTTTTTGTTAAAACTGACTGCATGCACCATAGCTTGAAAATTGCAGTCATTTGTTCTGTAGTTGCTTGTCTGTTTTGGCTTTTACTTCAAATTAATGCATGAATAAAAAGATCCTTGAGTTCTGCCCATTGTCGTCTTATGTTAATGATGTTTTTCCCTCAGAATTTCATGCTGATATCACATTAAACACTGTTGCATGTGAAATATTAGCAAGTTGATCCATTTAGGTTCCTGTAGCTCCTGCCAAGCAAGCCCACAAAAATGCCCTTCTTTGGAAGTCACTGAGGTCTCCTCTTACCTACATGCTAGCCTTAATTATAGGCAACCAGGACAGTCCAGCATTATTATACATGTTCCTTGTAAAGTGGTCTGTCTGTAAATCACCACAGAACTCTTGAGAGCTGCAGAAGTGTGTCTTTACTAGCTGCAGTCATACTGAAAGGAACATGGCTTCAGGGGCATTTCCTGTGTAACACAACACTTCCTGTAACAAGCGAATGGCAATAATGAAACTTCTACCATACACATACAGCATACATCTACACCCCTTCTTTTTTCAACATAAAGAACAATAAACAAGTGTGTGGGTGTAAGACAATGTGACAGGTGTTGAATGGGGGAACAGTGTACAACAAGGAACAAATATGAACTGAGAAAATGGAAGGTTAAGTTATATAGTCCTGGAATTTTGGATTAGACCTAGAAATTCTCCCAGAACTAGTGACAAAGAAGGGGCTAGTGGTGTGTCCGGTGTCTGAACAGGTTCACTATTGGGCTGGGGCATGGAACCGTCCTGCACCCCAGTAGATGTTTCTTCAGGGGACCCATTGTCCATGATAATGGGTGTTCTGACACCCTCAGTCGGTGTCAGGTGAGGTGGAGCTGTTGGCTCACACACCCCTAGGCGGTGACACCTGTTTCACTCACACAAAGCACCGTCAGATTGCACCACATAGCTGTTTGGTCTGTTGGAAAGTTGCTGCACAGTCCTGTATCTGTCAAACTTGATAGGGGACTGAATGTGGATGGTCTGCCCAGGGAACAATGATCTCGAACGATGGGATGTTTTATCATGAGTGGCTTAGAGCCACAACTTGGAATTCCGCAGAGCATCTTGCACAGTGTTCTTAACTTGTGTTCTAAGTTTGAACTTGGTGGTGGGAATGATGGTGCGGGTGCATCTAGGCAGAAGTCGTTGAGCAGGAGAGAGAAGTTCAACTCTTTGAGTATTTGAGTATTTCTATAATCGAGGAGCACCATAAACACGTCAGAACCATCTCTATAACATTTGTCTAGCAGGTGCTTCACAGAACATACTGCCCTTTCTGCCAATCGATTGGACTGTGGATAATGAGGACTGCTGGTGACATGTGAGATGTCCCATTCATTGGTCTGGAACTCACCACTCATGAACTGCATGACATTGTCAGTAAGTAGTTTGTGTGCTATGCCCTGTGCAGAAAAGTGTATTTTCATTTTGTTGATGACTGCGGCACTTGTCAGTTTAAGAAGATAATCTATCTTGAACCAACCGGAATATGAATCCTCTAACACCAGGTGCTCTTTCCTCCTCCATTCAAAGAGTGCTTCAGTTGCATGATGGGCCCGTAAACCATTGCGGGATGCACAGGCAGAGACAATCCACTCAATGTCAGCAGACATAGAGGGTCAAAATAGGGCATCCTTAAAGTTAAAGATATTAACCTCAGTTTTATGCTGTCTGGCAAACTTAGGAGCAGTTTGACATTACCATTCACTATATGAAACTGCAGCGGGACATTTGTGGAGTGCATCGTAGCCACATCCATGGTCTTCATTACCTGGCCACCATAAGCAATTAGATTCACAGTGTGAGAACAGTCAATATGTGTTTTGGGGTTTCAGTACCCTGAAACAAAGGAATTACGTACTGGTAATTTGGGCAAGATGGAAAAGCTAACACCAAAGGGCAAATATACATTCTAGACCTAAAAAAGTGTGCTTAAATCTCATATAATAAATAGTATGCATACTACTTACCACCAAAAACCTTCCTCATCCTAACTTTAGTATTGAGACTGCAACCTCCATTATCAGTATTTCTGTAACTTATAAGTATCTACTGTTACAGAGATATTCTTCAGAGCTGTTGCTACCCATTATAAGAATATTAAGGTTATAATATTGTTATTGATACTATATATCTCTGATATCTTCTGGGTTACTCATTTGTCAAATAGCTCTATTGCTTGTTCATGGATCCCCCCATGAAGGTGCCGTACAAGGATGAGATGCGTCGGTACTTTGTGATGTTTAGAAGCAGCTGTAACAACAGACCATGTGCACCACAGGTGCACCAGAGAAACCACGGTTGACCCTTACAGGGGCAAATATACTAAATGATCTAATCTATGTACCGGAGGGGAATACTAGCATATTGGTATGTAAATATGAACAATAAGATCAGAAGGGAAATTTATAACAACATAGAACCACCAGGATCTGATCATCCAATAGACTGACAAGGTTGCACCCTAGGGTGCAAGGGTTTTTCAGGAACGCAAATTTTTTGGGGTGTAAAATTGTGACATGGTAAGATAAAAAGTGAAATTCATTTTAAAACATAAGAGAATTGTTGCTCTCCAAAGTAAAATATGAAAGAAAAATGTAATAGTCTTGACAAATTTCAATAGAAAAGGCTGAAAACTGTCACGGTTAACGGCTATTGTAGAGGTCTTCATCTATAGCAGCCACCTTTCCCGCAGAGCTTGCCATGCTGACAGGTACTCAGATGCACCCAGTTCTTAAACACAGCGTAGTACAAGCTTATGGATATAACTGTAGCACGGTAAGAGGATGATGGCAGGAGATAAGCGTAGTGAAGGCACAGGTCGAGGTCACAAGGCAAAAGCAGGCAGTGAGGTGAGGTCCAGGCAAAGAGTCAGGTCCGGCAGAAAGACAGGATTTTCAAGTCACAGGCAGAGGTCAGGGTCACCAGCAATAAATCCCAGTCCATAAACAAGCCAGAGGTCATACACAGAAGGATATATCCAGAAGTACAGGAACAGAGTACAGGAGCAGGTCAGCAGCCAGGAAGCTGAAATCTATAATCGCCAGGGAGGCTAAGCCCTCCCTGCCTTAAATACTGTCAGTGGCCAATCAGGAGCAAGCTCCAAAAAACAGATAATGGATCCCAGCTGACAAACAACCAGGTTGCGGCGTTAATTAATTATTTAATTAATTACACACGCGGCCGGCTGTGTATACATACCGGACGCGGCGGAGACTGGTTGAGGAGGAAGTGACGTCCTGGTCCTCATGACAATGGCCAGGACAAAGGGCACTAACAACAAGCGAGCCGTGGAGGCTCGTAGTGAAGCCGTGGCTCGTAACAAAAACAAAGAGTCATCCTCAAATGGGCATTTGAGGATAAGCGAGTAGGAGAGACATTGACAGTCCCGTCCACCTTCACCCTCAGTAGCTCTTGTTCATGCCTCAGTTATAATTTTTATGAAAATGAAATGAGAGACAAAATATTGCCGCAACTCTTTTAAAAAAGTGGAGCTTATTTTGAAAAAAACACAGAAAGATAAACATTGGTGGAGGGAGGGGTGACGCAAGCCAGATTTTAGATTAAGGACAAGTTAGTGTTTACCTATCACATATTAGTCTATCGCGGAAGGTGCTGGGGCCCTACGAGCATATTAGCCTAGGGCGGCCTGATCCCTTAATCAGTCCCTGTAAACCAGACAATTAACACAGACTGCAGTAAGTTGAATATAAAGTCACAGGACATATTAGGCTGAAAAATTCTTAGCGGAAAAATACACAGCTGGACTTTTATTAGGAATGGACAATTATATTTTACATTAAGTAACATATGGGCAGGAATGTTATTTAATACTCATTGATTGACATTGTCACTTTATTTAGCAATAAAATTGTGCCTATTGGAAAATTTGAAAAATATGATTTATTTTCATTTCATATGATTGGTACTCACATGATATTTTTGAGTATATATACGTCCCTTTAATTTATAAAGCTTTTTGCACCTGATGTTTTTTATAGCAATCTAAGAGAACAATCATGAGCAGGAGCTAATAAATAGCAACTTCCTGTCACCATCTTTTATAGGGAATGTTAATCAGCTTTCTGATGTTTGCAAAAACATTGCCCACAAGCAGGTGTAAAGAAAATTTTATGCGCAAAAACACCACCTAAGCACAGACATGAAAAATGGCAGTCTCCTCTGGTTGATATGAGCAGAAACTTTACTTATGTTGAATCTGTGATGCTTGCAACACCAAGGACAGAAAAGGCATCACTGGGCCCGTAGCAAATTTCTGTAGAGGCTTGTCTATTGTGTTGTGGCCTCCAAGGCCCCTTCTGAGCATGCATGGTCAAAAGACCCTCCGCTCTGCTCTTTGGAGTGCAGTTCAAGGGTCTTGCTGGGGAGCGAGGGCCTTGAAGGGAGAAGGGGGTGACCCTACATTGTATCTCAATTCTGGGCATCGTACTGGCCGCACCACCTGTAGTTTTGCCACTGTGCAAAACATAGGACTCTTGGAAGTGATGTTGCAGCAGGTAAGAAACCAGGGGATACACAGTGCTTGTTTTATCATAGAACGCACCGAAACGGAGTTCTGGCACCTTTTTTCGACGGATTTTATAAGTTTTAAAAGTAACTTTTGAACATTGGTGTTTGGTCCACGTGGACTTCAATCGCCCAATCGAGCGTAGCAGGTCGGCGGCAAAATCATTAAAACGGTGCATTCAGCTTGTGATTGGTCGTGTGGTCACACGCTGAGTGTTTAATTTTGGGCAGTGACCATTATGTTTCGTTACACAACTGACGTGTGTAGGTGTGTCTAGAGTGATTGACTACGTGCGAAAGGTAAATCATTTTTTTTTTAAAAGATTAACAAGATGTGAGTTCCGGCACCTTTTTTCTTACAAAAAAAGCACTGGGGATACATAAGATGGAAGTTGGGACAACAAAGATGCTTAAATTACTCCCTTTCATATGAGACCTCTGCCAGGAGTCCCAGATTTGTTTGAATGATGGCTTGCAAAGAAAGCAAAAAGCAAAAGTGCATGAATATCTTCTGCAGATTCTAAAGATCTTTACACTTGAGAAGATGTTGAAGTTGGTCCCTAATCTTGCGAGTGCCCAAGATGTCTTCAACTATATATAGTCAACATGTCCGTGAAATTAAATAGATTTGGACAACTTGGCAGCTGGAAAAACTATTTCAATAAGGATAGGTGAAATTGTGGATTTATCCATTGTATGAAGTGAGGAAATAATCAAAGATTTAAAGCAGAGTGTTTTTCTGGGTGGGTCCAATATAGTGTTCTGCAAATCTATCTGATGGTCATCCCAGATGAAGATGTTTTGTTAGGGTCCTCTCTCCTTTTCCTGACTTCTCAATGCAGTGCCTCCACCGAAGCCGTTCTCACTCTTCAGGCTGTAGATCCTAGCAGGGTCCACCAGGGGCTGACTCAGGATCCCCCATCTGACTCCATAAAATAGCTTGTAGGAATGCACATTCACAGGTAGAGGGGTTAAGCCATTTGGCACATGGATTTGAAGTCCTTTAGACTATTCAATTCCCCACAGACACACACCCTAAAACTAATAAATTAAATTAAAAATCAAACCTAATTGTTACACTTAAGCCTTACTGTAACAGGTCGGATAAGAAGCGACATTGGCGCTTTAAAAATAGTCATAGAGAGGTCACAATTTAAAATTACGTTCAAAGAATATGCCATTCTTGCTGGTGATCGTGATGTGTTATCACACTGTCGGGGACTTCTTGTTTCATTCTTAAGGTCAGTCATCATTTATTCTAAATTCTGCAAATTTCATCTGCGAATATGTTCAGAACCGGGCCATACACAACTAAATGCAGCATCATTCAAGTTATCTTCATACGCAAAGGACACTAACCACAGCCTACGAATTCTGGGAGGGAACGGTTTGAGGAAGTGGCGTTCGCCCCTTGGTCAATGTATGCATCACAATGTTACTTGTCTTTCTGCCGTATCTCTTGCTCAAGCTGCAGGGCTAGTCTAAGTCCTGAGTACCAGTGATGATAGTCTCGTATGCATGCTAAAACATGTGTTTGCAATCAGGAACAGCTGTAAAATGTATTTTATGTTATATGTTCAGTAGACATGAAGATCATCCTAATAAATGTATTTCATGCAAAAAATTTTTTAACTGTTTTGTCATTAATGCTTATATTATTAACAGGTGACATTGAATAGGTTTTTTTCTCTGTGCGTTCTTTTGTGAATGTATATTCCACATAGGTATTGGACGTATCCTGCAGTGTCTTGTGTAGTAGAGCACAGCAGTCCTACATCCAAATTTATAAATGCACATACATTCTTTGTTGAATTCGGGAGTACGAAGTACCGATTTACATGCATTTCAAAATAAACGCACGTTGCGCTCAGTGAGCTTGATTCTTTAAGGAAAGTAGGGTAAAAAAGTGGAGTCAATTTTCTCCTGGACAAACCATGTCACAATACAAGGGGTGCTAATTAGTTTATTATTTTGCACATAAGCTAAATACTGGCTGATTTTTCATGTAGCACACAAATAGCTGATAGCTTTATTTTTTACACTGTTTAATTTAAAGTTGATCTAGGACATTCCGTATCCCAACTATAAATCTGTCCCCACATTTAAAAATTACTTCCCCCTCCAATGCAACCCGGTTTTGCCAGGTTGCAAATTTACTCCTTTTTTTTGCTTTCCTTAATGAATCAGGTCCAGTATACATACTTTGATGAATCAGGCCCTCAATGTACAACTCTGTGTAACATGTCAGCACTTTATAAATACAGGAATAACAGTAATAATAATAATGGACAACAGGTAAGAAAGCATTAGCAAATAAGAATATTATTATATTATTATATATTTCCTTGCATAAATACATTTTAACCTTCTTTAAACATTTACAGTATTTGGATACATTGGTGTAAATGTTAAAGGTTTGCAATGTCGGCCACATATCTTAACAATAACAGGTAGCATTGTTTTATTCCATATAAAATAAAAATTATTATTAATAATAATAATAATAATAATATATGCTTAAACACTATATTTGATCATTTTTGATGAAAATTATTTTCTCTCCGATAACTTTGAGGTAACTAAGGCTTATATAGAAAGAAACATCAATATTAAAAATGCTGCATATTAATTATACTGAATTCAGTCTCAAGATATGACACTCCATATTTATAACATCCACCAAGCTGCCCATTAGCAATTGAAATACACTTAATCAACTCAACATGATAAATAGCAACATCTGCATTGATAGATCAACATATGCAGCCCTTACAGGCAGTGTAATGTAATACAGCAAGGAGAGGGAATTTCCAGCTGCTTTAGGTTATTGGCATAAAAGTGAGTTTGGCTTATTTTTTTTTACACCAAAGGGAAATTCATTAACTGACATTGATTTGCATGTCTTGATTTGCTATTCACACTGTCCTAAACTAAATTTGCTAACCTCACTGATCACATTTCAGTAATGGAAATTAAAATCACTGCATTTTTATTTTGACTCATTGGGGTATATTTACTAAACTGTGGGTCTGAAAAAGTGGAGATGTTGCCTATAACAACCAATCAGATTGTAGCTGTCATTTTGTAGAATGTACTAAATAAATGACAGCTAGAATCTGATTGGTTGCTATAGGCAACATCTCCGCTTTTTCAAACCCGCAGTTTAGTAAATATACCCCCTTGTCTTCATTGTTAACCACTTAATGATCATAGGGTTTTAGCCTCTTCATGAAAAGATCCACTTTTCCATTTTTCAGTTTCATATTGAATACATTTTCAACTTTTCAGTCTTTCTTATGGAATTTTACATTGTTTTTTTCAGGACTAAAGGGATTTTCTTTAGGCACAGTATTGGAAAGAATATCAGTTAGGTCTTGCAATGATATAAAGAGGAATCAAATCACTTTCTCCATTATTCTTCCTATAGTTTGTTTTTCATTAAATTAATATATTGTCAGTTATTGACATCAACTATTATTTTAATTCTTCCCAGTGTAGATATATTGGGCTGCATTCATTAAGAAAAGTAAAGCAAAAAAAATGAGTAACTTTGAACTTTGGCAAAACCATGTTGCATTGGAGGGAGGGTAAATTTAAAATATGAGGACAGATTTATAGTTGGGGTAGAGCATGTTCTAGATCAACTTTAAGGGGTATATTTACTAAACTGCGGGTTTGAAAAAGTTGAGATGTTGCCTATAGCAACCAATCAGATTCTAGCTGTCATTTTGTAGAGTGCAGCAAATAAATGAAAGCTAGAATCTGATTGGTTGCTATAGGCAACATCTCCACTTTTCCAAACCCGCCGTTTAGTAAATCTAGCCCTTAATGTCAATGTAAAAATAAAGCTAGCAAGTATTTGAATCCTACACGAAAAAGCAGCCAGCATTTTCCAAAATAATTTTGCAAATCAATAAAATAATTTGCACCCCTTGCATTGCAACATGGTTTTGTCAAGGTTCACAGCTACTCATATTTTTGCTTTGCCTTCCTTGATGAATCAGGCCCATTTACTTCACTCAAGGTCTGAAACAGTAATAGTGCCCAGGAGGAATAAATTTTCACATGTTAGGTTTCTCTTCTGATGATATTCACCACTGAGTCTGTACTTGATAGATGGAAGAAAGGGAGGTGCCATTTGTCAACTGTTTATTTTGTCTGCAAAATCAAAGGTATTGTAGCAGGTAACACAATTCATTATTTAACCTCTCGTAAACAACTTTGTTAGATCAATGCATACAATTTGGAACTGTGTGACAAACTATAATTTGGAAGCACAAAATCCATATTGTCAAGAAAATGTGGTACATAATTTGAAAAGGCATAATTTAGACATATAAATCCATTTTGTAGCCACAAATGTATATTTTTTTAACACAGAATCTGTTTTTATATGTTGTGTTTATAAAATATGTTATACTTATCATATCCACAACTTTAAAGCAAACAAACTGCAAAACAGTGGAATTCAAAATTAATATTTTTCACTAGTTTCTGCCTTTATCTGCCTTTATCTTATTATTAATAAGTTTACATAGTAGCTAGAATATTGCACAAAATAGATTTAATGCAGGAAGAACTGTAAATCAATAGAAGTCATTGAAAATTTGGTGATCATTTAGAAAGTGAAAAGTATGTTGTCCTTAGTTTTCTATTGATTCCTGAAAATCTTTTATTTAACTTTGACTCCAATCTCTGGCAAATGACAAGACTAAAGTTCAGATTGGATGTATATAAAAATAATCACAATTCGGATATTATTCCATAGCTCCACTTTATACTCCAGATTTTTATTAATGGGTGCTGCAGATTCTGTCAACAATTAGAATTACCAGTTCATACACTATGCAGACATCTGGGCTCTCAAGTCTCCTGAAAGTTTCAGGAGTGTCTGTCATTTAATCCCCTATCTTCTACTTGTTGAGATACTGCTACAGATTCAGACTTAGTAGAGCATGAGTAATTACACTGGAGGGACTGCAGGTGGAGCTGTTCTTAAATGTGTTACTGTGTTGTCACTCTGTATTATAGTAATATACAGTGTCGGACTGGGGCATGAAGGGCCCACCGGGGGACTGCAACACTAGGGGCCCACCAGAGGGGGTGTGGTCAGCCATCATAGAGGCGGGACCAGACACTAGAGGGGGAGTGGTCAGTCCACAAAGGACAGCTAGCACCATAGTGTATGATATAAAGAATGCAGTGTGTGTATAAAGAATACACAGTCTTGACCTGCCCCTTAGATTGGGCAGAACAGTCAGCAAAAATCAGGATTGTCCCACTAGACCAGGTTTGGCTAACCTGTGCCACTCCAGGTGTTGTGAAACTACAAGCCCCAGCATGCTTTGCCAATATATAGCAGCTTATTGCTGGAAGAGTATGCTGGGACTTGTAGTTTCACAACACCTGGAGTGCCACAGGTTAGCCAAGCCTGCACTAGACTCAGAACATTTGACAGACTGTCCTACCTGTTCTTCTCACTTTTACCACCGGTGGCTGCTGGTTTCTTTAGTTGCGACTTTTCTGAATCCTGGAATGTTGAGGGCCCTATTTGGAAAAAATAATGGGTACATTTAGAAATGACAACCATCCCTTCCATTAAATCAACAGCACCCACATTTAATAATTAGGCCTCTCACCAGATTTGTCTGATGTTGTCAGTGGGGGAAAAGTTCCTCCCCTCTAAATTGTAACTAAATAGCAATGTTAATTTAGGCACCAGTATACTAGCAAATGTTTTCTAGTATTGGGCGGGTCGGCCATCTGAACCTTGGGCGGAGGCCACTTTCAAGGAATGAAGATTGTCAACCGTCTCTTCTTCCAAGATTGTAGTGTCTACGAAGGTGGTTGCAAGGGAGAGTTTGTGAAGATTATATGAGTGCAGGTGATCATCAATCATGGCCTCTTGGTGATGGATTAAAGTTTGTGAAGAATTAAGGTTGTTCAACATGGAGCAGAAGATTTGAAATTCCTTGATAATCAATTCTGGATTGTAAACCAGTTGACTAGCTGAATTTGATGGGAGATGACATTCCGAGTTAGTTGTTGACTGAGTTTTTTTGTCTTTAAAAAAAAAAGAAAGATTTTTTGCCTGTATTTTTTGGACAGTACCACGTTGAGTTGACCCTGTAAAGCAGAGAGCTGTTTTATATGTTCTGTTCAAAGAGAGCAATGATGCCTGGAAAACATTGATTGTATTTGACAATAAGCTCCTCCTCCTCTCCCTGCCTGATGGCAGCATACTGATAGATTTACCTCTCATGTGGCAGTCTGCACTTCCCATAATACTATACACTGTAGGGGATTCATTAAACAAGAAAAACACTGTAGGGGCATCAGCTATTGTATAAACAATATGAGGGACTGATAAATAGTCACCAGGAGAACTGTCTGCTAGACAGATTAGAGAGGTCCAGCTGAAGGGTGACATCGCAGTGATTGGTCCAGGAGAATCCCTGCACACCCGCCCTACTTGCTTCAGCAGAGGAATATAAAACCGATATGAAAATATTCTCTGTGAGGATGAGTAAAAAGCGAGTCACTTACCTGTGACTGTGAACTGCTCCGACATCCTGCTCCTCTGGGCGGCCGACGCTGGTGACAGGAAGTCAAATCCTCTTCCCCTGCTGAAGTTAAAAACACACTACCGCTCAGATGCAGAGAGCTCTCTGCACCTGCGCGGTAGTGTGTTTGTTACCGACACTGCCGCCGCCGTCAATCAGTCAGCTGTTCCCTGCAAGCTCCGCCCTAATATCGGAGGGGGCGGAGCTTAAATGTGGCTGGGCCTACCGGCGGACAGTCCGGCTGGCCGGCAGGCCAGTCCGAGGCTGGTAATATACTCTGTTGTAGAAGAATATTCTAGTTTCTGTCTGTTTGTTGATATAGATAGTTCTGTATGTATGCTGATATAACTGCACAGTTTAATGTAAAGTTATAAAGTCCACAAAGAACTTCTCAGTGTGTGCATATGAATAGTGTGTGAAAGAAGCACAATCTATAACAGGTTTTGGGCCCAGACAGAAGCATAGGGAACCCAGGACCAGACACCAGAAGCCCATACATTCAATCAACAGGAATACAGTCACAAGGACCTAGGCACCAGAAACATCTCTGAGAAAATCTGCACAACAAATGTGAGTAACCCAGAGATATACAAAAAGGGAAGAAAATGGCAAGAAGCACAGATTTTAGACAAGCAGTAACCAAGCGGTCTAATGATAACAATCAACTGTGGAAATTTAAAGGTGAAATACTGCTGTCTAAAGATGACTTGTGGGAAGTTATAATCACAGACAGACCAGAGATTATTAATCAAGAATGGGACAAGAAAAACAGACAGGCATGTGCAACCATAAGCTTATTAGTTGAGGATGATCAGCTAATTCATAAAAGACATGAGAACACTGCTAAGGTTATGTGGGATTCACTACAGAAACAACATGAACGATCCAGTTTAAACAACAAATGATTCCTGCTAAGAAAACTGAAGTAGGTGAGACTTAGCAAAGCAAAGACTATGCAAGAGCATGTAAATGGATTGCTGGAAGCTGTAGCACGGCTCAAATCTATAGGAGAAGATATAAAATGCAACCACATAGTAACCATACTTCTGTGTAGTTTACCTGACACATACAGTGCACTGAAAAATGCTGTGGAAACAAGGCCTGAAACAGAACTCACAGTAGATTTTGTGAAAAGCAGATTTATATATGAATATCAGCGCAGTAAAGATATTACACAGAATTACATGGAGGGCCTGATTCATTAAGGAAAGTGAAGAAAAAAAAGTAGTAAACTTGCTCCTGGACAAACCATGTTTCAATGCAAAGGGTGTATTATTTTACTCGTAAGGAAAATACTGTCTGATTTTTCATGTAGCACAAAAGTATTATTTTTACACTGAAATTTAAAGTTGATTTAGAACTTCATCTTTGCTTCTTATCAGGTAAGTGACTGCGTATCTGGGGTACTCAATATTAAGATATTATTCCACAAAGAACTTCCTAGTGCGTGCCTATGGATAGTGTAAATTTGTAAGTCGTATTTACCTCTGCTCTGTGTGCTGCAGCAGATTCCCTGAACCCAAGCAGAACATTCTTACTCCTGCTCCTCATTTGGGTTGTCAAGGTCCCTCCCCAAGAACTATCCCTTTACTGCTTATGAGAAGTTTACTGATGAGTGGCTTTGACAATCCTGAACAAGCCCGGCTTGTAGGATCCCTAAATCCACAGAGTGTAGGGAAGTAAAATGTAGGACTTTAATTTAAAACACCCTTTTCCCCAAAATAAGTATTATTTTTTTAGTTTTTGGTGAAACTAGCCATTAATAGAAATTCTAACCATAATCTAGCCGATTGAATAACTATACTTAATCTGCACAATGGTTGCATTCATATTTTGTGAAACATAAAAGGTAGTATGATCCTCCAAGTAATATAATATCACTTACATCTATCTCTTTAACTGACAAACAGAAAATATGAGCATTGTTTTGATCTTTTTATATGATCATTCAAAACATGGTATTCTTAGGAATATAGGTTACACCATAACTAGAAGATACCCAAAAGGCATGCCTAGAAACGAACTCTAATTAACAAAGCAATAGAACACTTGCTTTATTTTCATAAGGCCAATTAGGAGTGCCTTACACGATCCTGGAATGCATTACAAAATACTCATGGGGTTGATTCAGGTAGTCGGGGAATTCAGAATAGTAATTCCATCCTCAGGCAAAAGGAGCTCTCAATTCTGCTACCTTGTTCTCACGAGAGATACGGTTATATTATATTAAAAGAGCTTTACAGATAGTGACATCTGGCCATGCATTTTAGTAAAATACTGACTTTAAATTTATTTAAATATTTTTTATAACAGAATTTCAGAATCTTAATGTACTAGGCTTCTATAAGGAAATTTCCATAATGGCATACTAAGGAACAATCATTTTTTACATAAACCCTTTAAGATACACAGATATCATCAAGGTACTGTACGATGTCACAAAAATGTTGCGCTTCTAAAGGTTGTCCAGCTTTGTTCATGACAGATTCCAATATATTTGCTAACTCTCCCTCATTTCCAGGGATAGTCCTGACTTTTAAATATTTTTAGTTCAAGTTTCACATATTTTTCTTACCAAAAGCACTGAACACAATTCTTTGTATCTGTTCTCATTCTGATTGCAACTTATGTTTTATTGAATGTGATTATTTAAAACATAATAAAATTATATTATGAACATGCTCAGTGATTATTCATTCATGGTGGACACACCAAATATCCCTAGAGTACAACACACACAATTAGATGCACATGTAATTAAATGTTGTCATATATGACCACTAATGTGTTCCATCTTGAATCAGGGGTGCGTGTAGATGTAGGAGTCTACTTATCAAACCAGAGTGATAATCTAAATTTTCTATCTCTGCTTCACCCTGATTTATGAAAAAAATGTTATTGGACGCAGTGATACTGGCTGGCAGCTGTAAGAGTACCCTTTAACACTCGTCAGGCCAGGGCAGGGAGCCTGTATGAGCCTTGAGCTAAATAGATTTTTTTTTACTATTTTAATATTGAAAAAATGCTTTATTTAACTAATAAAGCATTTTTCGTGCCCTGGTGCTGCTATCGCCATACTGAGATGGTAATAGCAATAACTTTACCGTATCTGTCCTTGTTAAATAAGCTTCTCCCGAGAGTCCCAGTAATGTCTACTGCCAACGGTAGCCTTTAATAAATAGGATGACATCCTGAATAGGATATAGATTTGTAGAAGAAAAAAATGATTCTCTAATACTGCTTAAAGGTGTAAATCCACACCATAACCATAGCACAATGAAAGTAAATGTCTAATTGCTTGCTATGGTTTTAGTGCGGATTTGCACGTTTCAGCAATATTAGTGAATTGTTCCAACCACCACATGACAGATAAACATTTCTCTTGGAGAATCTCATACACCAGTATTTAGTATATATTACCTTCCAACTTCTTCTGTGCTATTCAACAGGGACCATTGCAATTATTGAAACAAAATGTCAAAGTAGTTTAATTTCCCTCCATATGAAGAATTATGGGCAAAGTAGAGGTACATAGTGGTGAAGAAGGTTGTTAATGTACTAAGCATATGATGGTGGTGGCAGGCAGTACAAAGTGTCCAGGCAGAGAGGTGGAAGAAGGACAGCAGATAGGGTGCCCAGCAGGGCTGAGTGCCAAGCGAGTAGTAGGTCACTGCATCGCCTGAGAGTCATGGTGGTAGAAGACACAAGTTTCATAGTAGACCCTGGCAGTTAGCAGATCTCACTAAGTGATGGATGGTTGGAGGGTTGCTGGGGTCTGTAATCTTGAAGGACTGGGGTACATGATGGTGCAAAGGCCAAGATGTTGCAGAGTCCTAGGTGGTGTAGGGGCCCAGGTGGAGCAGAGGCTGGGTTGATGGTTACACTTTGCCGCAGGCTTATTGGATATAGTCTCTGGTGGGCTTACCTGTAGATGCCAGGGGGATCTGTCAGCTATGCAGTTGCTACCGGGTTCCCCTACAAAGGCTTCTTTTTGGTCCTATTTCCCCCTGATCCACGGATTGAGGATGTTGTGAAGCTAAACCAAGTGTAAAGTGAGTGGCTTGGCTAGTGGTGGTGGGAATCAGAGTTGTCAGGGCAGCCTCACAGTAATGGTAGGTGTGAAATGGGGACGGAATGTGACTAGTACGCGCGCATGTACATTGGCACACTGCGCATCGGCAATACATGCAGTGCACTCACTGATCCTGGTGAATGCATGACCACACTGAGAGACTGTGCATGTGCAGCTGGCACATGAAGGAACGTGAAGCAACGAGAGTTGGCATGTACACATTGGGGTGAGGTGGCCAATGGTGATGACATCATCACCCCTGGCCCACACACAGCATCCACGTGGGTATTGTGAACCAGCACACACACCTGGCTGCTGAAGAGGCTGGGATTCTGAGTCTGAACTATAAAAGGTAGACCCGGGACCCCCCCTCATTCTATCTTGCTGCCTGCCTGCCACTGGACAAGGAGCATTCCACTACACTACAGAAAAGATCCCTATACTACAGAAAAGATTTGAATCCAGGCTATAGGAATCTCCCAACACTACAGAAAACCCACTACACTACAGAAAAGGGTTTGAAAAGTATAATTTTGGCTTGTTTGCTTATATGCGTGTATAATATATATATATATATATATATATATATATATATATATATATGTGTGTGTGCTACAAAGATGAAGGTGGAGGGGGCTGTCAAGTCTGCGCCTGTCGCCATCCTTGTTTCTTTGTCTACTCGCTTATTCTCAAGCACCCGCCCAAGGATGACTCATTGTCTTCAGCCTGTACCATGAGAATACGCAGGTTTAAGACCTTACTATATTTATCATTCATGTTTCCTTTTAACTTTGGAGAACAACTATTCTCTTATATTTTATAATGAATTTCAGTTTATACCTGTTCCCATCACAATTTTGCAGCTCCAAATGACTGGACCCTAATCCCCCCATCCAAAGCCTCGCGCCCTGGCCTGCAGCCTAGTCAGCCTATGGAATAATCAGTCCCTGATAACTCCATATGTCACCGGAATCTTAGATAACCTGGCTGTACAACACTCAATTTTCTTGGGTAAAAAAAACCCTAAAAATATTTCTGAAATAAATATATCAGGATAAGCATGGATTATATATAGTCAATTTCTTCTAATTGCTACCTGGCTTCTTGTATTGTTATAGAATAGCTTAGTAAGGTACCCCAAAAATCCTGGCAAGGGCTATTCCGAAGTCCACTCATCAATGTTTGCAAAAACCTTTATTCGCCACCACAGTCCACCCAATCACCAAACAGCTATGAAGTTTGTATCCTGGCAGAGAAATAATGTTAAACTTGTGCTGTACAATGCTTTTGATTGAGCAGTAAACAGTTCTTTTTAGAATTAGACTATCGCCTGCTAAACACTTCATAACATACAGGTATTAAACCATTTTCTGCATTATGGACATAGAGTTTAAGAGGCTTTAAAATTATCTTCTGATTTTACGTTTGTAGTCGTTTAAAGTAAACATTTAGAAATGAGTTATAAAAAGTTTATTGTTATAGAACGTTACCTAGTTTTTGTGATGGTACTGGCAGGTCTACATGCAGTGCTCACTGTTCTGTTGTGTTGTAGGTT
Source organism: Mixophyes fleayi (assembly GCF_038048845.1). Lineage (NCBI taxonomy): Eukaryota > Metazoa > Chordata > Amphibia > Anura > Limnodynastidae > Mixophyes > Mixophyes fleayi. The sequence goes on from NC_134402.1 coordinate 136,063,168, forward strand.
TTGGTCTTTATTTTCATTTATTTGACAGAGTTATCCTGTCAATCTCTTTGAGATTTGTTAATCCTCTCACAATACAATAGCTTGAAGGCATGGCCTAGGGGCAAGGGATTTGTGTGTCATCATTGGGGGTGGTGTATTGGTGTTCCTTGCCTGCACAGAGGCAAAACATAAAACTATATTTAGCATATACACTCTCATGTGCTAAGTACAATTAACTCAAATATATTGTTTGAGGTTACAGTGTCCTTTAGATCAGAAACAACATTCTAATTTTGCAGTAAATGACTATCCAAATTTTAATAACCAAATGGAATAGAAAAATATTATTTATATAGTGATGCAAAGAAATTACGAGAAAGGAGCTGGGATTCAGAACAAACTGATAGCAATCACTGCCCACATGGGGTGAGGGGGTCCTGAATCTTAGAATAAAGCACCATGTCAACAGAAGTGACTGGCATTCCATTCATAGGAAGCAGTCCCAATTGTGTGCCACCAATAGTTATACACAGCAGTGAAAGTAGTGCAAAGAAAGAAAGACTTATTTAGCTGCTTCTTGTTCCTATTGTCTAATACGTTGTTCTCATAGTACACACCCTGTCTGAGGCTGTGTGTGAAACAAATGAGAACTGCATTCGTATTTATATAACTGCTGCCATGTTTAGTCTTTGCCAATTTGCCCAAGGCTGAACCGAAGATCTTTCAGCCAAGGAATCATTGCTCGCAAAGAAAAACTTTCCCAGTTTGTTAATGTAGTCCGTCAGCTTGCCAGGTCTTGTGACACATTATGAAAAAAAGCTTTAAAACAGACAGATTCAATGGCAGGAGTCTCTCAATTGCTCTTCCTGTGAGGATTACATGGGCATTTCCACTTGCTGCAGTATAAGCATTGTAAGGTCTTCTTGGCTTCATGCACTGGACAGATTGCCAGCTAGAACAAGCACACACTGGACTGCTGCTGTCAACACATTAACTATACTACCGTATAAATGTCACTTTTGCTAATGGAACTGATTTGCAATCTAATGGTCGATAGTTAGATACTTAGATGGATAAAAATTTGTTTATAATATCAATGTATTTTAGATCTTCCTAATGAACCAGACTAAAAAGTAACTTTTGTGCCTTCAGGACTTATTTTGTTGTACTAATATAAGGTAAAAGCTCATCAAGAATATATTATTATAATATTAAATAGCTAAAAAGCCACTAACAATCAAAAGCTAAAAAACACAGCAAATGTTGTTAATAAGTTTACGAAGAAAGCTTAAATACTCCCAAGTACGAGCTATGGCTTAATTCACAAAACCAAATGACAAGTGGTTTGATATCCTATTAAATTGTTTTTGGAATGTTTTGGGTCACATAATAATTGATATTATTAAAGCATCATGTACTGCATTCATTTACAGGGGGCAGACTGATGAATTTTAGTTTTACGTGCACCTTGATGCATCCTACTTATGTACCTCAAGGCAACTCTAAGTGAATGGTGGGCAATAGCAAAGGGGAATACTATTATTTTACTATGTATTACAAAGACAGTGCATAGTTCACTTTTGCATTTCGGTGGAGAAATACTTTAAATAAGTCAATTTATCACATGCTTTTATAAATACTGCCATGATACGTTCCTTTGTAGTATAATAGTTATATTGAAAACTATTGCCATGATTGCATACATACTATTTATTAAAAAAACAAAACAATTGAATTTGCTTAAAATTGTTAAAAATATAAAACATAATCCTAGTGATCTGGTCTTTGGCTGCTTGATGGAATAGGAAATAAGACTATATAGGGCTATATACAGTATGTAATAGATAGTACAGAACAAAGAACTAGCTATATGCCTCCTAATAGTCCAGATTCTTTTTATCTGTCTTAAGACTGGATATGTCAACCAGAATATTCAGCACAATATCTCCATCCGCTCAAGGTTTGCCAAGGGCACTGAGAAACCTTGCATTAGCCCTGTACCCCAAATGCCAGTAATGGTTCTTTCTACATTTTTACAATAGTGTAAGTCAATAGGGTAGCCAAATTTCTATTAAACATCAGGATAAAACACCGCCATCAGAGGCTGGTGGGCTAATATTTGACCCACAGGTTAAATTTGCCAATCAGCTGCAGCCCATCCTTAAGAGGTGGTTTTAGGTATAAGTACAGGGGATGATTTATCAAAAGTCAAAAGCCTGTTTGTTGGAGAAAATATGTCCTTTTACCAGCAAAAGTGCTTATATTCTCTTCTCCTTATATATTGAGTTACCTGCCTATGGAAGCATTTTGACTTTAGCAGGCCGAATGTGGCAGAGACAGATGCTGCCTCGCCACAAAGCCTAAACAAATGCCTGGTCCAAGGCATTTAATATGGGAGTGGCTCAGGGGGCCGGCGTCCCTGGTTCAGCCCACCTCCCGCCACTGCTCTCTTTTTTCTATCAGGTAGATTAAAAAGAACTTGAACATGAGTCCTGTTCAACATAGCAGAGCCAAGGGGTAAGCCAACTCTTAATTGATACCCTCTATACACGGCAGCTCCCGGAAGCAAGTAGCAGAAAGTTGGTAAGTATGGGTAAAACTGATACCTACTGCTTATAGGGGTTGGGTACCATTTTGCGCTGACGGTAATAGCGACACTGTGTATACCTACCAAAAAATGGCAATTTGAAGAATGCCTGCAAAAAGAAAATGATGACTTACAATAAAAATTACACTGTAAATCCTTGACATTGTTCCGCTACATATCGATTGCTGGCAATGCCGGCACTTTCAATTTACGTTACTGTTCATAGCCACAGTGATATCTCTGTATTTAAAGCGGAAATGCGTAACCCTAATTTGTAAATAACATGTTGAGTTGTAGGGTCCTGGCATTGCCGCTTTAAATACAGAGATATCACTGTGGCTATGAACACTGACGTAAATTGAAAGTGCCGGCATTGACAGGAATCAGTATGTAGAGGAAGAATGTCGAGGATGTACAGTGTAATTTTTATTATAGTCATCATTTTCTTTTTGTAGGCATTCTTCAAATCGCCATTTTTTTGTAGGTTTAGTCCATGTCGGTATAGTGGTAGTCATTAATATGACTACCACCGGCTTATAGATGAGTAGCAGCTCAAATTAACTTTTCTTTAGAGCCACAACTGTCACTTAAACACTGTGATATCAAGTCATAGTCCTTTCTCCATCCTCAGGGCTAGTTAATCCACACAATTTATGTTATAGAAAATATGTACACAGTAACAAACAGGATATTGCCAACAATCAGTGTTCAAAGTATCAGCAAACAGCACATTGGCTACTTTGTAGGAAGTCCTGCAAAATCACCTGACTTCAGTGGATTTAAACATTATGGTTAGTCAGTCAGCACCTGCTGTAAAAATGTAATGCAGTCTTGATTTGTTTCAAGTGCTGCCAAGGGATCAAGACTTAATTAGGAGGGATGTATCAGTTACACTGATTAGTTCACTCCAGGTTCCCCTTAGGGCTGTGGATTTGTCTCTATTTGCAATTCGCCACCCTGGCCTGTCTGCTTCCAGTAATTGTCTTTTTTGTTATCTAGCAAACACTTACCAGCTCAGTGTAGTTCCTGAGCACTGCCACAAGCAGACACGACATATTTCTGGGAAAATCCCAAATACGTTCTCAATACTAGCACGCTATGTTCTCTAGCTGCCAAAGCTTTTATTTATTTATTTTCGATCCTTAGAAACCAAACAAGCATGCAGCGAACCAGTTTCTTCGATTGTTGCATTGCTAAGAAATATTGAAAAGTGTTTAATGAATTTACACTTTGTCCATCTTCTTGTGGTCTAAGTCAGATACAAAAATTGCAGTCAAGGTCAAGAGATCATACAACTTTCCACTGTATCAATATCATTTCCTTACTGGGATTTACACTCAAGTTCATGTTAATAACAACAGCTGCTTAGTGCAAGGGAATGAATGGTTATATGAGCTAGCTAAATAATTAATGCTTACTTGTTGTGGCCCAGTAGGTGGTGTAAGTGGAATTCAGAACAGTGAACCATGAGCATATTGTGCAGACGTGTTTTACAACATTAGCAAAATAAAAGAGATCACTATTGCAAATATTTTTTAAACTCATCCTCCATGTGCAAATAGGGTCGTAATACCTATCTACACAATTACTGGTCTGTGGCTTTGCTCTTGTGCTAAAATATTTATGACATTCTCTTTTTGTGCCTTCCCACCGTACAATGACTATGCTGCCTGTTGATTGTTTCATGGTTTAATGTTGTAGGATAGTTTTGTGAATAAATTCTATATTCTTGTATATAGTTAAAAGAAGACCTAATACAGTTAAAATGGTGAGATACACATCTAACACTGTTACCCCTAGGTAACCCTATAATAGCCAACTTTTCCAAAACTTGAAACATCAGATTGTTGATCGCTTTGGACAGCTACACAAGAGCTAGGTTCTTTGCAGTATCAAGGCTCGTTCTGTCTTTTATCAAGATGATTTTCACCTGACTCAGTTTGTATTATTGCCATTTATTTATATAGCGCCACTAATTCCGGAACGCTGTACAGAGAACTGACTCACATCAGAGGGGTTAAGAGAAAATTTAGACCCTCGCCTGGAGTCTCAAACATTCACCCCTGAAAAATGGGTTTAGGTACAGTATTACAGACCCACTTGCTAGCTGGTTTATCTCTACTCACATTGCTTGCTTTTACTTGTTGCAACCTGACTAGGTAGCATGCGGGAAGTATCAGTCCTTGCGTGACTTCAAAGCAATATTGTGGCTGTGCGACTGCAGAGCTTAGCTGGAAGGCTGATGGTTTTATTTATATATAAACTGTAGGAAAACAGTTAAGAGCACTGATGAATTACCCCTCCTTAAAATATTGCAATGGGAACAGATAATGTTCCTAAAATAAACAGAAAAGTCCTATTGGTTAAATTTATATAAGATCAGCAACTCAGTTGATCAAGAGACTAATTGATCCAATTTGTCTAAGTTATACTTTTTTCTATGAATTAAACATTCATAACCTGTGTTTCAATCTGAAAGTCATTGTCCCTGTTGACTGTTGCACTTTTTGATGACTTTGACCAATCATAAAGGATACGGATAAGTCAGCAATAAAAATGTAATTTGTAGGTAGCTACAGCTGTTGCAATCTACCTCATTATGGTGGGATTCAATGTAAAGATCAATGTAGAGATAACAAATTAGAAATACAATAGTCCCGAGGAGAATAAAACACTTAGGTAGTGGCAGTGGTATGTCATATTTTTACCATCCTCTTTTTTATTCCCACTGATGGGCCAAAAATGCAAAATTGTTATCTATGCTTTACTGATTGTCTGTACATTTACTAATCATTTTCAATAATGGTTCTATGATGGAATGAAGACAATACGCACCTAAATTGGAGGATCAGCTTATACAAGCAACAAGTTAACCAACATGGTTCAGCTTTAACTATAAATTATAAATAGTACATTGATGGGGGTCCCTCTGTCTGACTCAGACCATGCACGTGATCGCCTTTGACATGCATTGGTCACCAGCGCTTGGAATGGCGTTTGGGGGGATTAATGGAGAGCTCTCGATTGACCATATTGTGTAAATGCAAGTAAATATATTGTGCACCGCCTAAAACACATTTCTGCGCTGCTGCCACTCCTGACCACAGGTGCAAGGTCAAGTGGGTTTGTGATCAATGGAACCAATAGTTTTCACCCCCATATCAATGTATATGCTTTTACTAGCATTAAAAAAGACTAGCAACAGCTTAATTTTTAACACCAAATACGAAGAGGTCTTAGAGCAGCTGTGTTAAACCTCTGCTGCTACAGAGAGCTGTCACACAACTAGTATTTCCCAAATCTCTCTCTCTCTCTCTCTCTCTCTCTCTCTCTCTCGTTCTCGCTCTCGCTCTCTCTCTCTCTCGTTTTCTGTGCAACCCGGGTTTTTCCATTCATAGTGCAGGCAACCCGGGTCCGACCCGGGAATTACCCCTCGATAAATCCCGGGTTGAAGACCCGGGTTTTTAGACCCAGGATTTTTGACTTGTACCATTCATACTGCACCAAGACCCGGGTCGTTTGAGCTCGACCCGGGAAAAACCCAGGATTTTGGTGCAGTATGAATGGGGTATTAGTATTATTTTTGGAAAGTCAGGGTATTTAGTAAAATTTACAAAGTATAAAATTCCATTAATAATACTTACTGTAATTGGCATGACTTCCCATGGATGGTTTTATTGTAATGCTGTGGATGTATTTTAATTGTTTTATAGCACATCTGTCTATGTTCATGTAATTTGTTTCTCTTTTGATATTCATACAACTTTAATCCTCAAAATACTTATCAAGTTATAGTTTCTTTAAAGTTCTCTTTGAAGTTTGTTTTTCCTTCTCTTTGTGGGGAAACTAGATAATACCTTCAAAATGAGATGTTTAGCTTTGAGGGTGGATCATTTATAATTACACAATATGTTTTTATTACTTAGATACCTATTTTATAAGTCAGATTTAATTGTATTAAGTATATTGTTTATAGTAAATTAATTTCACACATATGTAAAAAGGAGGTGTTTATAAGACAAACTATTTTTGGACAAATTTGGCACACATTTTATTAAGATAAATGCTGCCATACTTATTTGTATATTCAGAGAAAAATAAGTCTGGATAAGCTGAAAGACAAAATCGCAAAGATTAGACCGCAGCCAACTAAGTTTAGTAGACCGCAGCCAACTAAGTTTAGACCAGATTCATGTTGCTGTGGTCATCATTTAGCACCTTGGCAAAACCATGTTGCACTGCAGGGGGAGGGAGGCAAATTTACAATGTGCGGACAGATTTAGAGTTTGGAGGAGGTGTATTCTAGCTCAACTGTAAATTGCAGTGTAAAAATAAAGCTGTTCAGTATTTTTGTGCTACATGCAATAGCAGACAGTAGTTTCCTACATGCAAAAAAATAAATGCATTTATACCCCTTGCATTGCAACATGGTTTGTCCAAGAGCAACTTTGATCCTTTTTTTTGGCTTTGCTGCTAACTCTAAAGGAGGCCTGTATATGTGTATGTGCACGTGAATATGACAATGGGTGTATAAACGTATTTCCACACCAGAAGTAAACATTAGTGGGTGTACCAATAAACTAACACACCGTGAACTGGCTAAATGCATTTATTATAGAAAAACACTAAAAACTCCTTGACATGTTTTGTAGAAACACAACATTTTATTTACAAGTAATGTAGTATTGGCATAAGTCTGATATAAATCTTACATAAATAAATTGCGAAAATAAAGTCGAGGACTATTAGGGTTTTATTTTTATTTAACCATTGCATAACTAAGACGCCCACTTGCTGTCCCACTAAGGTATAATATCTTAATATTTTAAAACTCAGCTAGCTGGACCACTTAAGCCAAACTATAATTTGTCTTGGCTTTTGTAAAAGAACACAGCTATGTAACAGAATAGTAACTTATAGTTGTGCACAAGTAAATATGAGGTGCGCGCAAATCAATATTATTGGGTGCAATGAAAATACTCCATTCTCTTTGTGCAAAGCTATTTTCATGAAAGGTGCTCCGGTTTCCTCCGGGTGCTCCGGTTTCCTCCCACACTCCAAAAACATACTGGTAGGTTAATTGGTTGCTAACCAATTGACCCTAGTCTGTCTGCCTGCCTGTGTCTGTCTGTCTGTGTGTGTTTTAGGGAATTTAGACTGTAAGCTCCATTGGGGCAGGGACTGAGTGAGTTCTCTACAGCGCTGCGGATATAGTGGCGCTATATAAATAAATGATGATGATGATTACCCAAGATTGGCTCATCGCTGATATGATCGAAATTGGTTTCAGTCATATCAGTTTGTAGAAGTCTCATTTTCCTATAAAATGTGACCTTTCTTAGTATATTTCAGTTTTAATCCGAGTGTGGTACTTTTTCCTTAGTGAATATTGGAATATTTTACCTAATGTCCTGGATAGGGAGGTAGGCCGGCACTACCACCTTTTACTATGTATTAGTGCAGCTTTAATGTAACCTGCCCCATCACGCAGCAAATTTTAGTATAATACTCCCCCCCCACCAAAAAAACAAACACACACACACAATAACTGCTCACATGACTGAAGGAATCAATTCATTGAAAAGAACTGGATAGTTTGTAAATGTGGGTACACACTACAGAAATTTCGACCAACTTTTTATGCCGAGCAATTTTACATGAAATCGATGGTCCGATCGCTCGGTCCATGGACTGCATACACACTAGCCTTGTTTAGGACGAGAAAGGGAAGAGCGGACGTCCCATTAGCGATTTTTTACAGCCACGTTGTTGTGAACAATGATTTAAATTTCGTACACACTGCAGCGACATTTGCGGGAAATGTACGAGATACCAAAGACATTAGCATAAAGAGGCAAAGCTTTAGCTATAGTTAACTCCCTTAATTTCTATAAAATAAAAATTTAGTAATATACATTAAATTTACAAAAACATTTAACTGCTAAAGTGAAATGCAATGAATATTCCCTAATAATAAAAACCCCTTTGTATGTAATGGAATGCTCCATTCTTGGCGTTCATCATCGCTGATTGGTCCACAGCAGAAACAAACGCCCATGTCTGAGTGTATAAAATGACAGAGGAACCTGTTTGGCGCTGAGGAGCGTCAGTAGATGGCGAGTGAGCAAGTGACAGTGGGAGTTGCGGGTGAGGAGAAGGTGTCAGTGGGGGTTGCGGGTTAAGGAGAAGGTGTCAGTGGGGGTTGCGGGTGAGGAGAAGGTGTCAGTGGGGGTTGCGGGTTAAGGAGAAGGTGTCAGTGGGGGTTGCAGCTATGGAGACGGAGATAGAGTCAGAGATGGTGCTGGAAGGGCCAAAAAATGTTGGAAAAGTTAAGGTGGGGAATGGAAATACTCGAGAAGAGGAAAGAGCAAATCCAATGAGCCCAAGAGAGGTGGAGATGATGGTCAAAGTACTGGACCAGGACGACAACGACATTCAAAAAAAGGTCAGTAGCAGATGTAGTGTACCTGTAGTGTAGATGTAGTGTCACATAAAGCAATGTAAAAGGCTAATTTATAACCTAATTTTTTATGTCAGAACGAAGATTTAATGGTGAGAAGGCCTGTTTAGATACCACTGATACCACTAATGTTAGCAAACAAGGAAAAATTGAACAAGAAAAATATACTAAAGAAGTTCTACACGAAGGTATTTCAGTGAACATGTGTAGACATGTAAATGCTTTGGGCACATACCTGTACCGTTATAATAACCAAAATGGCGCCTGTTTTCCAGAATGTACGGAGGTTAAGCCCGCTATTATTGCGATTTCGCCACAGGGACCAAAATATAAATATAAACTAATCTCGAGCAGTGTGAAAGGTGAGAAAATGAGAGTATTCATGTCGTAGAATATAAATTACAGATATAGAAGTTAAATGATAAACATTTTTTATTTTCTTGTTTCGTAGATAAAGAAATCAAAGGGAATAGAAACGACATCAAGACCTGTTCTTCCACAAACCAGTAGCACCTTTAAAAATACCTTAAAAATAATACTCTGCAGTATTCAGCTCTCTGATTGGTATGGGCGCGCTCACTTCTCATGCGGATCTTTCTGACAGCTGTGTGTGTGTTACAATTTTTGTACCTTTTTCTTGCAATAAAAATGTTGCTTGAACACTGTGTGGTTTATTCTGGGTAATTCACAATTATAAATTAATAAAGGTTAATATAGTGTTAATAGATTATAAAGGTATAAGTGTATTAAGAGTAAATATGGATACATTCCCATCATAAACACAAAGGGTAATAACACACGTGCTTTACACAAGTGTAATGGTCTGCAGCCAGACAGGTGCAATATACATCTATACAAAACACAGTGATGTGCGGATTCCGCACCACGTGGGACTGGGATTGATATAAAAATGTACATACACACGCCCCCTAGGTCGAGGAAGTATCGGAGGATTGTCGTGGATCAGTCGGAAGTTTATACACACTGCACAGCGGAAACGAGATTGGAACGAAAATATTAAATGGTACGACCAACCAAATGAGGCGACAATTGTCCATTTGGGAAGACTTTCAACCATCGTGTCACTGTACACACTGACCCGACTTTTGAACAAGCGGTCGTATGTCGGCAGTTTTGAGACGAAAACTGTAGTGTGTACCCAGCTTAACACTCGAGCCGCTCTGAACATGAATGGGGGTTATAATCACAGGAGTTGTCCAAAAGTGGACAAGCCATTGAATACATTATTAGACCATTAAAAAGGGTCAGGTATATTTCTTTTGACACTAGTTTCCCTAAGTGTAGTTTAAAATGTTTTTGCTGTTCTCCCTTTAATACAGGAGTTGTTGGGAGAAGTTTTGGAGTAACCACAGAATATGAGTTTTGCCCAAGGCCCATTAATGTCTTAAAGCAGGTCCATGACACAATCTTCAGCTTTATAATGGCGTTGCATTTTATACCTATTTATATGTATAGGTTACTTCTAGCTCTTTTGTATGTTGCAAATTTTATAAGTTTAGTGGTCCTTTTAATGCAAATAACAATGTTGGGCCTGATTCATTAAGGATCTTAAATGAAGAGGATCCATATTTCAGTCTCCTGGACAAAACCATGTTACATTGCAAGGGGTGCAAACTAGTTTTCTGTTTTGCACATAAGTTAAATACTGACTGTTTTTTTCATGTAGCACACAAATACTTGATAGCTTATTTGTACACTGAAATTTTAAGTTGATATTTGTGTGCTACATGAAAAAACAGTCAGTATTTAACTTATGTGCAAAACAGAATACTAATTTGCACCCCTTGCATTGTAACATGGTTTTGTCCAGGAGACTGAAATAAGATAGCTCTTCATTTAAGATCCTTAATGAATCAGGCCCGTTGTTAGCAAGTAGAGATTGTGTAATAGTAGATTCCTTAAAGAAAAATATAAACTTGTGCATGTTAATTTTGCTAGATACATCTATTTATAAATTGGAATTATTTGGGGCAGCACAGTGGCTAAGTGGTTAGCACTTCTGCCTCACAGCACTGGGGTCATGAGTTCAATTCCCAACTATGACCTTATCTGTGTGGAGTTTGAATGTTCTCCCCGTGTTTGCGTGGGTTTCCTCCGGGTGCTCCGGTTTCCTCCCACACTCCAAAAACATACTGGTAGGTTAATTGGCTGCTAACAAAGTGACCCTAGTCTCTGTCTCTGTCTCTGTCTGTGTGTGTGTGTGTTAAGGAATTTAGATTGTAAGCCCCAATGGGGCAGGGACTGATGTGAATGAGTTCTCTCTACAGCGCTGCTGAAATAGTGGCGCTATATAAATAAATGGTGATGTGATGATGATGATGATATGGACACTTGGATGATATGGTGATCTTCCATCAACATGAATCCTTTGATTTAGGAAAATAATGGAACATTCTATTTATATCTATTGAAGAGACCTGGATGGATTAAGTCCTCGATCTTTGTAAGTTACCTCATTATACAGCGCCTAGTGACTCTTCGTTACAGGAAGTGGGGAAATCTGGGTATTCAACATCCATTTGCTACATGGGGGACAAGTAAAAATTAAGAAGATGGTGTCCAAATGTTACATATCAGTATTAAACAAAATATATTTTATGGCTGCTACTGTTGCTGTGTGTGTGTGTGATCCATCAAACAAAAGTTTTCAAAGCATATGTGAAATAGCTTTAATTATTTTTTGACCTGTAGGTGTCACTATTTCCACCATGCTGTATGTGCTTAGTAATTTCAAACAGTGGCCATCTGTAGAACATGGTACTATACTCAATTAATATCATACTAATAGTTGCTAGCAACTGACTTTGTTAAGATTTCTACAATGACTAGTTCATCTTCCATTGTCTCTCCTCGCTCCAACCATTCCACACCACGGGGAACTGCACAGAAATGACATTTGCCAATGACTGCTTTAATATTGGTGGCTCAAAATTAGGAATGTGCACCGGACACTTTTGGTGTCTCGTGTTTTGTGTTTTGGATTCGGATTTGCTTGAGGTTTTGGGTTCGGATTTGTTTCGCAAAACACCTGACGAAAGGTTTTGGTTCGGATTTAAGGTTTTGGATTTGGATTTATTTTGAAAAAAACATAAAAAGTGTTAAAATCAAGTTTTTGGGTTTATTTTCACTCCTACGCTATTATTAACCTCAATAACATTCAATAACAATCATTTCCACTAATTCCCAGTCTATTCTGAACACCTCACACCTCACAATATTGTTTTTAGTCCAAAAGGCTTCACCGAGGTAGCTTTCTGGACTGCATAGTGCAGTGATCCCGGTACACAATTTGGTACCGGGGCCAAAATACCTCCGCCTTCAAATGGTCTGAATTCCACTGCACAGCTGCCTGCTCCTACATCCTCTGCAGCATATACAGGGTGTAGAACAAGCGTAGTGGAGTGGCCCCGGTACCCAATTTGGTACCAGGGCCACAATACCTCCTCCAACTTTCAAGTGTAGTGTTTATAATTTATAAAAACTACAGTAGTTATAGCACGTCAATAACTCTTGTTTTAGACGACCATGATACAGAGCATTCATCATTGAGATCCCATCAAGTATGTGAAAGGGTGACTACTATCGTATTTTGTGGTCATGGCAAACGCCTGTTGGACGGTCAATTGTTTTGTGAAAGACGTAGCGGTCTTACGACTTCCCCTCTGGGAAGATGACCGACTAACAGCAGCCACTGCAGCAGCGGCAGTAGTAGGCGTACCGCTGCAGGATTCCTCGGATGAATCCCGTATAGAAGAGGACTCAATCTGGCTGGTGACATGGCCTGCAGTACTAAATCTGATGGAGATCGTGGAGGAAGTTGACGAGGAGGGTGTTGGTGGTGTGTATCCAACAGGACCAAGGGATTTAGGTGTCCCTGTACTGATGACAGTCCTAGGCCCAGTTCCTGAACTAACCACTGAACTATGAAGGTTATTCAGGTGACGTATAAGGGAGGATGTCCCTAGGTGGGCAAGATCCTTACCCCTGCTTATTTGAGCTTTACATAAGCTACATATGGCCATACATTGGTTGTCCGGATTTGGATAAAAATAACTCCAGACCGAAGAGGTGCATTTTTTGTTCTTCTGACCAGGCATGACGATGGGCTTTTTCATCCCATGGACATCAGCTGTTTCCCCCCTGGTGCCTCATTTACAATAACCACATCACCATCCTCATCATCAAGTTCCTCCACAGCGCCAGCTACATCAATAGCCTCCTCCCGGTGTACAACATTGACACCTTGATTATCCAAATCTGGATCTACACTGTGGGTGATCCTTCCAACATATGCAGAGGGCGTGCTGCAAATGCTGGATGGAGTCACCTCTTCCCGTACAGTGATGGGAAGGTCAGGCTTCACAACCACCAACACCCTTGGACTCGCCTTGGGGATTTGTGATGTCATCTGTTTAGAAGGCAGAGTTCTTTACTGTTTTGTTGTTGTTGCTGACAGCATAACTCTCTTAAATTTTTTGTAGGGGGGGTCCTAGAGGGCTTAGATCATTGGGTGAAGCTGGACCACTAGTCATGAACACGGGCCAGGGCCTAAGCCGTTCCTTGCCACTACGTGTTGTAAATGGCATATTGCCAACTTTACGTTTCTCCTCAGATGATTTTAAGTTTCTCTTTTTGCTACTTTTTGAGAACTTGGGCTTTTTGGATTTTGCATGCCCTGTACTAGGAGATTGGGCATCGGGCTTGCCAGACGACGTTGATGGCATTTTATCGTCTATGTCATGACTAGTGGTAGCAGCTTCAGCATTAGGAGGAAGTGGGTCTTGATCTTTCCCTACTTTATCCTCCAAATTTTTGTTTTCCATTATATGTAGCACAAGAGAGCGTACCCCTAAGCCACACACACTCGGCAAAGCCTTTTAAAATTATATGTGGCACAGGAGAGTACCACTGGACTTATACTGCTGAATCAGTGAACTTTGTAATATTGCAGTACTACTGGACTTATACTGCTGAATCAGTGAACTTTGTAATATAGCATTACCAATGGACTTATACTGCAGAATCAGTGAACTTTGTAATATAGCAGTACCAATGGACTTATACTGCTGAATCAGTGAACTTTGTAATATAGCAGTACCAATGGACTTATACCGCAGAATCAGTGAACTTTGTAATATTGCAGTACCAATGGACTTATACTGCAGGATTGTTTTTGGATATTTTTTTTTAATTTCTTTTTTTTATAATTTTTATTTTTTTATTTTTTTTATAACTTTTTTAAAATTTTTTATAACTTGGGAATAATGGGGAAATAACAATGCCCTTAGAAGGACCGAGCCCAGGACACAGCACCACTGGACTGAACAGGACACAGCACAGGACCCAGCAGCACCACTCAACTCAGAAGGACAGAGCACAGGACACAGCACCACTGGACTGAGCAGAACACAGCACAGGACCCAGCAGCACCACTGGACTGAGCACAGCACAGCACAGCACAGAACTGAACAGCACAGCACAGCACAGCACGAGATATAGCAGGACAGAGGACCACCTAACACAACCTCCCTCTACCCTGATCAATGCCCGAGTGAAGATGGCGGCGGCTAGCGGGGAATTTATAGAATACGAGTATCACGAGATCCGACAGCGGGATTATGACTCAGAGCCTCGGTTTCAGTTTTGCAATTGGCGGGAATACCCGGATCTGTCTCGGATCCGGCTCGGAACGGCAACGTTCGGGTGGGCTCGGATTTCAGATATCCGAACCCGCTCATCTCTACTCATAATGCCTTATAGAAGCTACATTCACTTTCCCACCACCAGCTACCATTGTTATTGCACTACCTTATGTATCAGTTGTTCCCCACAACTCTTAGATTATAAGATTATTTGGGCAGAGCTTAACTCTTTTTCATGTCATTGCATGTAATTTGTTTGTATCATGATTCCGTCAATGTACACTGCTGTGTAATATGGGAATATGCTGGAACTTTAAAATAAAGGATAATAATCATGATATTAAGATGAAGCAAAACAATAAATATAATCAAACATATACATTTTTCCTATTAAATAAATAGCAACATTTTAGTAAATTTAATTTTACACAACATTTTTGAAATCACATGTCTAAAAAAAAAATTGACACATATCAAACAAGGGCAGACTATATCTATAGAAAAAGACAAGACCATTCATTGAAATGGAATGTTTTGAACAACCAGAAAAACTAACCAACCAAATGTTGTATACCGGTCTGTCCGCGAGCAGGAGTGCATTCCATCACACCTAATTGTCTTTTAGTTGGGTAAGACTTTATAGTAATTTAGACTACTTTGCACCATTTATGTCTTTATAATTACACATCATATAACACTTACCAAATATATAGTGTGTAATCATTGATCAATAAATACCATTATTCGCATAGCTCTAGGAGAGACAATAGCTGAAAACGCTACTATGTGGTGATTTTGAAAACAGTAACATTACTGTGTGACTGAGAGCTGTTAGTG
This sequence comes from Mixophyes fleayi, assembly GCF_038048845.1. Classification (NCBI taxonomy): domain Eukaryota; kingdom Metazoa; phylum Chordata; class Amphibia; order Anura; family Limnodynastidae; genus Mixophyes; species Mixophyes fleayi. Next base: position 136,078,694 of record NC_134402.1, read on the forward strand.
TCTTTCCCACACTTGCATTAGCCTGTCTTTTTCATTAACTCTTTTATAACCCATGACTAATCGGGCTTTCAGCTGTGCTCTGATCTGAAGTGACACACCTCAAATGTGGCTGCTTAAGGCTATGGCCAGTGTGTTATTACACAAGGGAACAGGCATCCTCATAATTCTGTGTTTCGGACAATATGACTACACCTTTACTTGTAAAGGCAAATATATCCTACAGGGTAGCATTATTTTTACTGTGTTCCAGCTATTATTTTACTTTTTCTTGTGCATTACCTAATAAAGTGAAGAGCTTGTTGTATAGGTTTAGAGATATTTTAGAGACAAAATTGTTGTTCTGGGTAGTAAATGATTCATCTTTTTAACTGTAACACTTATTTTCAGTTGCAGTTATAAGGAGTCTGTGGTTTGGCTACAATGAGGCGACCTTAGGTCACTGTCTCAGGCAGCAAGTCTTGGGGAGCAGCAAAATTAAGGAATTAAATGACAAAGAATCCACTGTTGTACATACAAAAAAAAGTCTAAATTATTGGCACTTACATTGTTGGTACATGTAACAATGCTTAAAAATGACAAATATTAATAATAAGTGCATGTAACTCATATACTAATATTTATAGTAGCTTTTAGAAGGTAGATTTCAGCTGTTGAATCAGATAGCTGAAGGCTAAACTATAAATATACATATTTGGCAAATTGGAAATGAAACTGTGTACACATGTATAGATGTGATTACATACCTTCCAACATGCAAGTCCCCGACATTGGGACAGGGGACGTGGTCACATCAGGATGTGGCTGTCTAGCGCTGTAAAGCACTAGGCTGCCCATTGGAAATCTCCATTCCTCCAGTATTCCAACCCGGAGGACAAACATGTCCTTGGGCCGAACAGAGCCTTAAAATTGGGACTGTCCCAATGAAATCGGGACATTTGGGAGGTATGGGAATGATCTGCAATTGCTCACTTATTTGCGCATGTGTAGGGAAGAATAGACCAAATCAGATCCAGAACCAATCAATAAAACTGTTACCTTACCAAAATCCATAATAACCTCCCTGTCTGTGTATATCCAAAATCTAGAGACCCACCCATGACATTTTGTGACTGAGAAACAGAAAGAAATATGACTCAGAATCAAGCTATATTAGTGATCATGATGATCATCATCAACATTTATTTATATAGCGCCAGCAAATTCCATAGCGCTTAACAATTGGGAACAAACACAGTAATAAAATAGTGGGTAATACAGACAGAGAGGTAAGATAATCTTTATATAGCGCTAGCTTCTGGTGTATGCACACAAACTGATCAGATAAAAAAATGTTGTATTTCATTCTTTTAAAACAACTAAATCCTCATGTATTTATTACCCTTAAACAGCAGCCATTACATTCAATCCACATCAGCCCATTCCCACCCAAAGCCAATCAAAATATATTTATATTTGAGCTATGTTTTTTAATGCTTAGTCTACAAATGTTCAGCTCATATAAATGTCATAATCATAAATGTATATTTTACTGTAAAGCCCCTAATATCCTGCAATTTCAAATGTACAGCTCAGTCCATTACCCCTAAAGTTCAGTAGACCCAACCAAATATTGCTATGGTTTCTAAGCTCAAATGGAATCACATACTAAATATCTTTATATGTCTCATATTCCCACATGTTCATCAGTCATACATTTCCAATAGGCCAATAACTCCAGAGGTCAAATGGCACAACCCCAAAGTACAATTTATTGTATAGCGGCAGATTCAATTAGCCGCGAGTTATCACCGGACATCACTTTGCTAACACAGTACAGATATCTCTGCTCATTGCATCTGTTTCATCACCATCATCACCACCATTTATTTATATTGCGCCACTGATTCTGTAGCGCTGTACAGAGAACTCATTCAGATCAGTCCCTGCCTCATTGGAGCTTACAGTCTAAATTCCCTAACATACACACAGACAGACTAGGGTCAGTTTTGATAGCAGCCAATTAACCTACTTGTATGTTTTTGGAGTGAGTGTGGAAGGAAACCGGAGCACCCAGAGGAAACCCAAGCAAACACGGGGAGAACATTCAAACTCCACACAGATAAGCCCATGGTCGGGAATTGAACTCATGAACCCAGTGCTGTGAGGCAGAAGTGCTAACCACTTAGCCACCGTGCTACCTCTGTTTGGAAAGATATGGGCCGAAATTTTAGTAGAACTTCCGACACAATGTGACTTGGTCCGGAGACACATTGCGTCACCTCGTGCTGAATTGATTCTTACGATCAGAATCAGAATCTATCTGTCATTTTGTAGAATGTTCAAAACAAGTGATAACTAGAATCTGACTGGTTGCTATAGGCAACATCTCCACTTTTTCAAACCCCCAGCTTGATAAATTTGCCCCTTAGTGTCTAAAGTCTATCTGCCACAGATATCCATTCACCCCACATTCGTATAGCCCTACATATCTAATGTCCAATAGCCTCAAATGTACATCTGATTGTATTGTCCATAATATCCAATACCTTACATGAAGCTTACAGTAGGGATTTCACATTTGCCAATTTTATAAATTAGAAATAGCTGCTAAACCTTACATATAAATTCCACCATCTAGACATACATAATACATTTCCTTACTAGGAGATGCGAGTACTGGGTTATCTAATTTCTCGTCATGTATGAGGTCACATTGTACAGTTATATTTAAATATTGTATTGTTTGTTTATATATGTTAACCTGTACTGATAAAATATGGTTATTATTTGTGTGTGTATATAATGTATTATATAAAGTAATTAAATAATTATTTATTCATTTGGTCCAGATGGTTAATTTATTCTAGTGTAAACATGTAGAAACAATGTATAATTTATAAATGTTAATCAGCATTCCCCATACATAGTTGGAAAGACAATTTGCATATAGACTTATCTAGTATAGCAATTGGTTGTTATTATTATACTACAACCAAAAATCCATAAATTAAAATACATTTTCATGTTTGATTTTTTTCAAAAGCCCTGTATCTGTTTAACAGTGTTTGGCATCACAAGGGGATCATTGAATGATTTTTAGGGCTCATACACCTTTGGCAAACGAACTGCAGTGCACACACATAGCTAGAATATGTATGCTTGCAACATTTTTAAAGGTAAATTAGGGCAAAGTAAGTCCTCTCCCGATCCGACTAAATCGTAACCTCGACCCACCCATATTCACCCAACTACACCCACATTTGTTTTTCAATTATTATTTTTTTTAAAGTACCATGTCATATTACAATAGTATTGTAAAAACAGGCAGCAGATATACAAGTGAAAACATCAAACTGTACATACAGTAAGAGAATATAAAAAACGACCAAAACAACATATGAACTTCAGAAGTATACTTGTTCTTGATTTTTAGGATTGGACTGCACCCACAGTTTATTGAGGATGCACCCACTTTCAGATAGGAAACACACTTTTTGCTGTCTGAGACTCAGGAGATTTCTGCTAAATTAGGGACTATTGGTAGGTATGGAATGTCTGTCAATAGAGGTCCAACCTTTTCCTTGTGTGTAGGAGAACTTGTACACTTAGCTCACATAATGTCATGAACAGGTACAGGTTTTCAGTTTTTTGCAAAATATCCTAGGTATGGTTGTGAACTGTTGTATGGGGAATTATTACAACTTCCTTTACAAACATTAAGGTTTGGGAGATGTTTCTCTCTTCTTGGCAGTGGTGAAGTTTACGTATCATCCATTGCATTTCATAGTGTTCAGAAAAAATTTACAACCAATTTTGAAAAGGAAAACTGGGAAGCCTATGGATCTAACATTAGATCGATCCCTATCTTCTCCCCATGTTATATTTTTGGAACTTATTTCTTTATATTATGTTTATACGAGTACATCAAGAATCTAAACTATAGGAAAAATATGAACTGCAATTCACATTTTCATGAAGAAAAAATGAAAATGTCCTGGGAAAATGGAGCATAAACATTTGACATATTCCCACCTCTTCCTCTGAGAGTGCAAATTCAAGAGACCAGGAAATATAAGCTAGATGAAACATTATAGCTTCCTTAAAGTGTTTCATTAACTTTACCTTGCTGTCTATTCTACTCATCCTCAGTTCTAGTCTTATGCAGGGAAGTTTCCCCATAATAACATTTGAATAATCAGGTGTATTCTTGAGTTTAAAATCTTAAAAGGACTGGATGCTGAAAAAGGGGGTGCAGTATGTATACAATTGAGTAGTAAAACATTTCCTTACTATAACATCACAAATCACTTCTCTAACCTAATAGAGGTCTAAAAATGTAAAAAAACCAAAAAAAAAACAACACATAATTGCTTTTGGTAAAGTGCCACACAATATTGCAGTACATTGTGTATACACAATTCATACAAAAAATAAATCATACAAAAAACAGCACAAGTAGAAATGAGGTTGATGGCGTAGGGGGCAAATGTGAGACAGAGGGTAGCGAGGGCCCTACCCTTGGCATATTATAGTACAGAGGGAGAAAGCAATGCTGACACAATTCAAGATAAGGGGGCTCGGAGTGGAGATTGGGAGGTCAGCTGGTGAGGGGAAGTCCATATATGAAGAGGTCACAGTGGTTAAGGTGGGTGATAATGAGAGAATGGATAAAGTTTTTGCCAATTTCCATAGAGGCAAAGCGGCATTTCCTGGCAATGTTTCCAAAGAGGAGGCAACTTGACAACAAAGCGAACCGGATGTGTTAGATAAAGCTGAGGATTGAGTCAGAGGTGACATCAAAGCAGTGAGAATGGTGGACTGGAGAGTAATGCTTTCAATGGTGAAGAAGTCTGGGGAAGAAGTGACACTGGAAGGAGAGAAGAAAATGAGCTCAGTTTTAGATATGTTGTTGTGAAGAATAATCAAATATCAGATGTACATGTTATGAATCTTATTGTAGGTCAAGACCACAACTCAGGGCATCAGGTAGACAGGATACAGTGTAGCAGCATGATCAGATGCAATAAGAACTGACAGAGATCTCATAGAATCCCATGGGCAGCACGGTGGCGTAGTGGTTAGCACTTGTGCCTTACAGCACTGGGGTCATGAGTTCAATTCCCAACCATGGCCTTATCTGTGTGGAGTTTGCATGTTCTCCCCGTGGGTTTCCTCCGGGTGCTCCGGTTTCCTCCCACACTCCAAAAACATACTGATAGGTTAATTGGCTGCTATTAAATTGCCCTTACTCTCTCTTGGTCTGTGTGTGTGTGTGTGTGTGTGTGTGTGTGTGTGTTAGGGGATTTAGATTGTAAGCTCCAATGCGGCAGATACTAATGTGAGTAAGTTCTCTGTACAGCGCTGCGGAATTAGTGGCGCTATATAAATAGATGATGATGATGATCCCACCAAGTCTTACAAAAGATACAGTGAACACAAAATCATCAGTCAGGAACAATGCCCTTTCCTCTATAGGGCTGCAATGATATCCAAGTAGATTTGCTGTTGCCATAAAAACTAGGAACCTTTGGCAGATGAGTCGAGACTGTGTGGCTACTTTGACACATTTTTAATAGGAAAATTGTTTGCAGGCAGTTCCCATTGTGCATACTGAGTGCACAGAACTCACCGGAGTCGTTGAAAACAAAAATATGGTATCCCTTCTTTAATGTTGGCCTCCAAAAATGTATATCGTCTTCCTGAGTGACCATATTTGTTTACACTGCCAAACACTCAGTATTATCATCAGAGTCAGATATATAGCAATCATACTCCGGCTTTAGCTGCACAGGATATTTACAGGGAACCAATAAATTGGGTATGGAGGGTGGTGTTGCAACTAAATGTCCTTGCAGAAAATCAAAGGAAAGTAAATCTGAATAAATAGGAGTAAGACAAAGGTTGTATGACCTGCAAAGGATACAGAAATGTGTTACCTGTCGTCCTATATTTTCATAGTCTCGCCACACTGTATCTGGTGTTGTACGTATACAGTGTTATCTTCTGAAATATTGTCTTTATTTCACTTTGATATTGCGGGTTTATTTTGCGATTGAGACATGAATGTGAATAAAATGACCCACCTTCATGAAGTATTATCAAAGCTGGCTATTCCAAGAATGCTCGTGTGCACAGGATGCACAGAGCCCTTACCAGGTTCACTATAACATCATTTTCTTACCCTGTAGAAAAGTGCATGAAACTAAACTGATAAACTGAGAATGAGATAAAGGGCAGAAACATAAGCAGTAGGAACCTTGGAACTAAATTCTGACATAGACATCCCATTTATTCTCAGCTAAAACAGAACCTTACAACCTCCAAACCGAGATTTAAGAGACGTCCCATTACATAATATATAGCATAGTGTAACCTGGAGAGTTGCATGTAGTCACTGATTTCAGGATGAGTCAAGTGCAATATCTTTGCAGTATATTTATTATAATTCCTCAGCCCTGTATCATGGCAGGCATTTAACCCAGCTTTTTATTAGTCTATTCATTAATGTGTGTTTTGGATCTATAGATCTATATTGTAAACAGGAGTTTGTGGATGCTATTTTATATCTGCTTTTATCCAGAGACATTGTTAATAAATGTGAAATAGTGGCTTTGTTTCCTAAGTTTATTCAACTTTTGCATATATACATATCTGTGAATATTAGCTCTTTTATATGCCACAATATCACTTTCCTATAAAAGGGCTGAGGTCACATAAGGATGTCATTTGAAATATCTAGTACCTTTGACCAGTCCTGAATATCCGATCTATGTGAGCATGCAAAATGTAGACAGAGAAGGATATTTTGGAAAACTAGTCCAATAATGACCATTTGTCATTTTTCTTGGTCGGTTTAGAAGAAAGAAGCAAAGGTCTTATTGGTTGCTACAACACCTTGATTCTTTGCACCAGTTTTTATAAATGTTTCCCAGAAAGCATTGAAATGGCTGCAGGGCAAATTTACAAAGAACAACTACGCTGTCCATGCACAAGGAAAGAAGCTATCACAGCTATATAGTAAAAGAAACCAATTAAATAATTAAATGAATGACTAATTTTATATATTGATGATATTGT